>NC_090269.1:395795461-396030461 GCF_040414725.1 Anabrus simplex
GAATATTATCTACGCACGCACAATGTCACAAATCATGTTACACATAGCCAAAAAATAAAGGTTTCTACTTACGAAACGACTCATAGGGGACTTAACTTTGCTTATTGGGTAGTGTCTCCCATCTCGCTGTTGTTCATCGGGAATGGTAGGCCTCGCTCCATGGTTCGGCTTAGGTAATCGGGTCCATCTCGTCCTCTCAGCTGATTACCAACCCTCCTGGGTCATCAATCTCGTGAAGCGCCACCATAGTCGGAGTAGTCTCTGCCTCAGTTTCTTAGAACATCATCATAGTGGTCTCTAGTACGTCAGGGACAGAATAACACACAATGCATTAGTTGATATTGACATGCTGTAATTCGTTTCGTACTGCCAATGATAAAGGAATATCTGTGCTCTGGGCCGTCTAATTTAACTATAACAGCTCTAAATGTGCTCTTATTTGTCAACTCTCTTGCTTGTTGGACGAATGTAAATTTTCTGTGCTTTTTAGAATTGCACTTTATAGCCAGTTGAATTCCGCTCTCTACAGTATGCAGTATCGGACAAAATATAATGCTTCCGAACCCAACCGTGACGTAGTAACTGAATAAAGCTTGACGTTTCCTTATCGCTGATCTTAAATTTCGCGTATATATGTCAATCTACAGTTGACGTTGAGCGGGCTGTCGCGGATTTACTTTTTCTTCAATAATTGATTATAAAATCAGATATCTAACTCGTTTCTTTACTCGATTCCGTCCTTTTTGCTGCAGTGCTGGATTGAGTTTTATGTTCTAATGGAAGTAACCTTTTTTAATAATCAGTTTAAATAATCCGCTTCTGTCATTCTTTTCTCACCGCCTTCTAAGAATGGTTCTTTCGGTGACTGCAGGTTGAAATTATTATCTTTTCGGCTCGTACCGCTGTTAATTGCTTTTATATTGATCTTTTAATGGCTAGAACGCCATTTTTGTTCCTAATACTGCAACTATAGAACGGTGAAATGGCACAATACTAACATACAAAGATATGCGTAGACAACTTTCACACAGCCCTGTAGATAAATCCAGTTAACTGCAATGAAATGAGCATCGCATTATTCGAATAAATGACTATTTTACGCAAATAAAGGACTTATTGAAACAAATAATATTTTCCTGGTAATCTTCAAACGGAGACCTTTCTTTTGAAATATAACACATAGCTGTTATTATTACGGTTTTCTCACAGTAGAGTGTTAATGTGCTACACATTAAACTTATATACATATTCTATAACTCGAGGTTCTCTCACTCAAATGTTTCTATATCTCGAAAGATATTTAAAGCCCAGGTGTAAAACATGTTTCTGTAACTCGAAGTTATTTGTAACATTACGCTTATGAATAGACATCATCCTGACGAACATCTAGTTCCTCTAGAAGGAACCTGAATATAAGTCATGTCGTTATAAAATTAATCTTTAAATTTTAGTCCAAGTGCATTGTTTTACTAGCCGCGTAACGTAGCAGTTTAAAATCCTGCTTTAGGCTACTTCACAAATCCCAGCAAGCTATTGACAGGACTGGGTGGTGTGTATGTTCGAAGTTCTTGGCCTGTTGGGTTGGTCAAGCTCTGGCGAGATCTTACATTTTTATTAAAGGATATTTATCATTGGGCGGGGACGTGTTTGGTGCTCTCAATGTGCTAAAGAAATGTGTAGAATGTACGTAGTTACAAGAAGAGGGGAAAGGAAAATTACGGACTTCTTGGCATAACTATACAGTCCGCCCTGCAATGTATATAACACGAGGCACTACTATGTGGTGCACGCGAAGTGACTATTATTTTCTTAATACGTATGTTTCCGCTAGTAGCGCTGACTTAATTTGAGGTAAGTGGAATAGCACTGGTGCCAACTGTTGTTTGTTGGTTTGATACAGCTCTTTTTCTTTCTTGCCGTGCGGGCAGTATGCTCTGCGGCCATAGGTAAAGCCTCTCGTGACAGAAATTGTGCAAAAAATACGTTACATCTTCTAAATTACCTTCTTTTTCTTGCCGTAAGCCCCGAGATTAAAGGACGAGTTGAGAAAATGTAAGGTTATCGTCCGACGCCATAAAACTTTTAATCCTCGCGGGTCTCTTTAGCATTTTTTCTCCCACAGCGATTGGTAACGAAATCTCTGTCTCTTCATTGGTGGGGATGACGTCTTAATCTTCGATATCTCGACCAATACCCATGATCCTTGACAGATGCAATGGGTAATGGTTCCTGGACCATTACTTTAGGTTATAGAAGTAAATATATACTTCTAGGAGCTGGTGGGCTGGTATCTGGCAGGCACATGTGTCCTCCAGAAACATTCCTATGTAAGAATGGCATCATTTAAACTCTCATATTAAATCATAATCCTTGCTAGACGGACTCTATATCTCTACGACGTTTTTCAATTCGAATTTGTACCGAGCTCGATAGCTGCAGTCGCTTAAGTGCGGCCAGTACCCAGTATTCGGGAGATAGTAGGTTCGAACCCCACTATCGGCGGCCCTGAAGATAGTTTTCCGTGGTTTCCCATTTTCACACCAGGCAAATGTTGGAGCTGTACCCTAATTAAGGCCACGGCCTCTACCTTCCCACTCCTAGCCCTTCCCTGTCCCATCGTCGCCATAAGACCTATCTGTGTCGGCGCGACGTAAAGCAACTAGTAATTCGAATTTGTAATTATCCAAAATGTTCCCTATAGGGATATAATACATCTAGTTTTAATACACCGACTTGTGGAAGTAGAGAACATACAATAGTATTGGTGGTGCCGAAGTAGCATGCACGTTTTTCTATACCTATAATATTCGATAATTCGAAGTGTGATCAGCCTCCACAAGCACTTCGATATATCGAAGTTAGTCTGTGTTTATCGAGAATATAAACTATAATATCTTGTGTGGCTCCCGGACTGAATGGTAAGCGTACTGGTCTCTGTTTCAGGGGATCTTGGGTTGAATACTCGGCTGGGTGAGCGATTTTAACTCCGTATTGAGAATTTGGGATCTGGATTTCCGAGATCGTCTTAATACACATCCCCATCTACATACAACAAATCGCACTACTATCCAACATAGAAACACACAGTAATGAACTGATAGGATATTTAGGCACTAATTGATTAGAATGTAATAATAGCGCACAAATATGCAAAGTGTATTCCTTGCTGCAGTCTATCAGTGACTTTACTCTATTTGCGCAATTGCTGAATTGATATTTTTCACACTGTTAAACGTTTTCGCGCGCAAAAATTATGATGAAAGCCGTGAATTGCAGTCTGTTTATTGGGCTCCTTAAGTTCTTGTTCGGTCCATTCCAACTCCTGTTGATCATGGCTTCAGGGGAGTAGAAACTAAGATCTATTTCCTCTCTTTTCCTTCTTCTCAACTGTAGGAATTCTGCTTCCTGTTTGGTAGAAGGTAACAGTAGTCTAAGTTCTTCTATAAGAAGAGGCTCCTGTGCCAGTACATATGCCATTCTAGATGGTGCCATTTTAGAAATGCCTAACGTTCGTTTGAGAAATCTGCCTTTCACGTTCTCTATGCAATTTAAATAATTTAACGTGATATAATCCCAGATTAGTTCCAAACCATAAGTGAATACTGGAATAACTTTTGCTTGGAAGGGGAACATTGCTGTGGTTAAAGACAGGTTTGTATGGTCATGAATGTCATAAATATTCCCAATGGCTGTTGATGCCCTTTCCCTTATATGGGTCTTAAATAACGTTGACGTTCGCTGAAGTGTGATGCCGCAGTATTTAAGGGAGCTCACTATCTTCAACTTCTCTTCTTTGTATGTTACGTCAATGTCCGCTGGTAATTTTCTTCCCTTTCTGAAAACCATTTGCACCGTTTTGTCTAGATTTTTTTTTGCTGTTTCTTCGGGGCGTTGACCTTAAAAGATATTTTGCTCCTACTTTGCACCATATGTTATGAACCTGCGTGTATATGGAAATTTCGGAAGTGTAAAGAGTTGAATGTGAGGTGTAACGTGCAACACTTAAATACAATGACACTGTGACGTGCTGTAACGTGCGTTAATAAGAACGGTGACGATGCAATTGTTTAAAGGTTAGGTTGGGGTTACACTTAGAGATGTCACGATAATTAGTTAAAATACCAAGAGATATACTCAGTTACAGTTAGGTTGATTACAAGTATACGGTGAGGACCAATTAGAACTCAGACAGTATCCGTAGCACTGCTACACTAAGGCTGACTATAGACACGCAGTGATGGACGGGTTAGGTCAGTACATAAACTAGAACGAGTTTGGTACAACGATATGAAAACACTTTTAGCACCATAAGGAGCTAGGTCACCAAACATAACACTAGAAGCTCAGAGCGACACAGTAGTTAATAATTCTTTGTACCAAGGTAACTGGTAAGTCTCGAGACACAGTGACGTAGTAGGCGATAGTCAAGTGACAGTTCAATGGCAGTAAGTACCCCGGTGCACAGCGATTACCGAAGATAATGCACCCAGAAGGTCCAAGTAATTTATCACACAGAGTCACCACATAGAAACAGTTAAAGCATTAAGTAAATGCAATTTTTAAAAAAACAAAAACAACAACTTACCTCGAGGATGGTATGTAGAAGGTGCTTTTGGATCTTTGCAACCGTGACCAATAGTATTACAGTATCATAGTAATTTAGCAATTAGTGCACTTTCATAAACACGAAAGGATAAGCCTAGGTTTTAGGAATATAGAAATTTAATTTAAATACCAAATGAAATACTACACCAGGTTGAAATAAACGAAAATTACCAAGAGGTTTGCGAAATTAAAGTTTCAAAGGGTGGAGCTAATAATAATTTACATGAATTCACAATCACAAGGAGAGAAATGAATTCTATCCTTACCACGATGTTAATCTGGAAATACCTGCATAAATTAACAGGACACAGAAAACAGGGAAAGCCCAAAAACGCTAAACATGTGAAACCTCACAAACCAGAGGTACAGCACAGGCACAATACAAATTGGTTAACTCGAGAAAATGCAGAATACAGTCTTAAGAAATAAATTCAATATGTGACACCACAGGGCCAGTGGAGACCAGAAAAGGGGAAACACGGTAATACATTTACCAATACTTCAGGAGCATATCGGCGTGAACGGGAATAACCGCTCGATATAATATGTCATAGGTTAGATCATATGCCCATAATCAGAAGGGCATCACAAGCGCAGAGGAGTAATTACAATAAAATACCACAGCGACTCAGCCAGAGCCTTACAGGAAACGGAGAAGTTACTCCCAAATTCAACACTTCACGTACCAAATCAACCATATAGATCGCACGGATCTCACCATAATAAATCAGTTACCGGGGAGAAATAAAGAAATCAATAATAATAATAATAATAATTCCCAAAATTCCAAATCAAGTTCACAAGAACCAACAGTAAACGTAGCCGTGTCAGTCTCCAGCAAAAGCATCAGTCATCTCCTTTTATCAAACAATGTCAATCAATCACAATGACAATAAATATCACTAAGACAACCGCGAACAAAAATTATAGACGGTCAACGAGTAACCAAACACCGTTGAACGGATTGGAATTCATTTTTCTCAGCTCCGTTAAGAAATAACAATTTACCACCCAGGATGGTTGGTGTTAAAGGTTTAAACTTACAGATCTGTTAGGCATATTTAGCTTGCCAAGTTTGAAATGGGTATAACCCTATACAGAATTACATTCATTCAATAGAACAACTTTGATACCTTGCATAAAGGGAAGGTTAAATTAGCATAGCTGACCACTGAAAAATAAATTCGAGAACTAGAAGAAAATGAGTTTTGGAAAGGGGTCAGTTAGGGACTAGCGAGAATGACGGGTCCGAAGGAGAATCAGAACAGAATAATACAACACAAGTAGAATTTACGTAAACAAAAATAAGAATAGTTAAAAATGGTCAGAACCTACCAAAATTACACCCCAAAAGGGGTAAAACCCAGGGAAAACCCTGGATTAATATAAACCCTCACATGGCACGTCTATCCCGTACAAGGACAGGAAACAAAATGCAAAATGGCTTCCACAACACTAGTCAAGGCCCCGCCGTTATCGCTAGTAATAGAGAGCGAGTGGAGGGGGAGGGAGGAAAATAGCCACAATGAGAGCAGCATGATACAGAGGTACACAGACAAAGATATGTATACCTCTGCTACCAATTTAAGGAGGACATGTTTGAAGGAGATTAAACATGAAGTATTAACCTTACAGAGGAAAGGAACATTAATGACGACACAAACACCCAGTTCCAAAGCCAGGGATATTAACCATTTTCAATGAAAAACCCCTGATCCGGCAGGAAATCGAACTCGGGGCCGCCGGGTGACAGGCGGACGCGTTGCCCTATACACCGCGGGACCGCGCTTTGTCTAGGTTAATTTTAAGTTTGTTGTCTTCAGTATATTTTACAAGGTTGTCCATAGTTGCTTAAAGATCATCTTTGTTTTTAGAACCTTATACTAGGTCATCAGTATATAGGTACAATTTGGTTGAGTTATGAATTATTTTTGAAAAGTCTTCTGCAGCCATATTTAACAGAAGCGAACTGATAGGATGACGGGTTCCAATAGTTCAGGTCGCTAATAGTTATGCAAATCTCAGTGTAGAAGCGTAGTGCGGGTAGAAAACACTCGCGCCTTGATTAAGAACGATTTCATTCAAAAATCCTTTCCCTAGTCATGAACAGTTTACTTTACCTGGCACCATCGACACAGACAGTTCTTAAGCCGACGATGGGGTGGGAGTTAGAAGGAAGCGACCGTGGCCGTAATTAAAATACAACACCAGAATTAGCCCGGTGTGTAAATGGCAAACCAACGGAAATCATATTCAGGGCTAACTACAGTGGGATCCTACAGTGGGTAGCTGACAGCTACGTCATCCAAACCACATAGCCACTCGTTCGGTGCACATTATTTGGAATAAATACCTCCATTACAGGTTTGGCGTCGGGAAGAGAATCCGGCCGAGAAACTAGGCTTAATCCACATTAGTGTCGACGACAGATAATTGGAAAAACGCCATGGAAGAAATAAGAAGAAATACTCAAAAATAATTTTTGCTCATATATTTGTTGTTTGTCATTAATATGATCGACTTAGGGGACGCATAAAAATAGACTATAGCTAGTACAACATCTGCGCCCATGATCTTCTGTTTTGCTACCACCATTACCCACAACACGCACATGTAGCCACCAGCAGACTTGACTTACAACGATTCAGCGATTCTGCCAAAATAACAGTTTCTAAATAAAACCTAACAGAATTCAAGGGAAGAAACCTTAACTCATTAAAAAGTACGTATACATCCCTAAATATCATAAATGACACTATTCTACGCCAGTAAGACGCTATATGGGACTGCACCAGTGACAAACACACGCCGTAGAAGTAATAATAATAATGTTATTGCTTTTACTTCCCACAAACTACCTTTTGACGGCTTTCGGAGACGCCGAGGTGTCGGCATTTGTCCCGTAGGAGTTATTTTACGTGGCAGTAAATATACCGACAAGAGTTTGACATATTTGGGCACTTTCAAATACCACCGGACTGAACTAGGATGGAACCTGGCAAGTTTGGAGTGAGAAGGCCAGAGCCTCAACCGTCAGAGCCACTCAGCCCAGCCCCGAAAAAGAAACCAATTTTTCCTCTCAAATAGCACTAGGCTGTACCATCGTAAAATATAAATGCTGCAATCCCTAATATTACCTACACTAGAGTACTGAGACACTGTATCTTTGGCCCACCCACCCCTTGGGATCTAGTTTTATGCAACCTGGCACGTTCATTACAATTCTGGAATAAGGCCGTCTCTCTTACTAAACCGCGGTAATTCAGTATAACGAGATGTGTTCTTATGGGGTGTAAAACAGCAGGAATCGAGGGCGCCACTATCAATTCATCATAGGCACCCAGATGAACAGATAAGACAAACACACACCCTGCAATAGGATACCGTATAGGCTAGGAACTGCCCACTGCATGGCAAGCCTCGCGATAGCTTACTTCGCAGGGGCATAGCAGAGGACAGTGCTCATGGATACGGAGGCTCGAACCCCACCCAGTTTATTTTTCCAATAATTTCCTGGTTTGTGGCGAGTTTGCATAGTTTATAGTTTCCACACACTGATTTGTTTTCTCTGTAATGTGTTGGACCAGGGCGAGAAGGGGATGGTCTGCGGCTAGGACAAAGGCAATTAACATTCCAGTTAGCTCCGTCGTAGGGCAACATGTGTACCATTGAAACGACAACTGTAGCTAACTCCTTCGGCTGATATGAACCGTATCGAGACGTGGCGGTGGGGTCCATTCATACACACAACTCTGCATCTACAAATCTCAGGAAGTCGTGGGTAGGTAACCAAACAGACATGGGTGATTCCTTCCCCCGTGTAATTGATGCCATGACGAGTTGCTGCACTTTGCGGTACTAGAGGAGTGCCTACACGATACTTGACCCCTGCCCTATGTTTATGGCATGTCAGTGTAAGGCTAGGTTTGCCACAATTCAATAGTGCATGGTTCCACTTCATGGAGTTTCCAAGAGATTTTTAAATTGCTCTTAATGATAGCTAATTTAAAATGAACCTGATCATAAAACCAGCGATTCAACAATATGTTTAACAAATAAAAGGTCAATCCTTCCAGCGGTATTTGCTCTAGACTGTTGCAGTCAAACGTCGTAGACAAGAAGGCAGATTATATTATGTTTATAAATTGAACATAGTGCTTTTATTTAGAATACCATTACATCATCAAAACAGTTTAGTGCAAAATAACTCCTTGGCTGAATGGTTATCGTAGTGGTCCTGGGTTTAAAGGACAATTGGATCAATTCCCATTCTGGTCGGGGAATGTAATCTTAAATGGTTCATTTCCTTGGCACAAAGACTGGATGCTAATGATGTCCGTAACATCTCTGTAACCCACATGAACCTGATTATAAAACCAACGACTCAACAATATATTTAACAAATAACAGGTCAATCCTTCCTGCAGTATTTGCACACAACACTGCCCTCTACCACAATAACACGCAATTTCCCATACATGGCGGAGCCGCCCCCACTGTTCGGAAGGTATTATATTACTACAGTCAATAAGTTGGTGGACTGGAACTTACAATGTAGGCAACACAGAGCACACCTATGCACAACTGTCAATATGTTCGTGGACTGGCGCTAACATTTTAAGGATTACTTAGTCTTTGAGCTGCCTTTCTATTACCTTTTCTCGTCATGGTAGTACAGACGATTTCGGCTTCATTATCTTAAAGTTCTTGCTAGCGGATTTCGTATTTTTATAGAGCTTGAAACTTCCCTGTTTCTCAAACTATGACATTCTCAAATTACGCCGCTCACATTCAACTACCTTCACAACAGGGATCATAGTTCTGCTTGCACTGAAATCACCCAACTGCCTCTTGCTGGGATTAGTGAAGAACTGTCATGACAGCATCCAGTTGTGCGACCTGTAGGCTATAGTGCACTACAGCTACACTAGATGGCCAGTCAAAGAACTTAACGACTCAACTACGTATAAAGTGTATAGTTAAGTCGACTATGGTGTTCCATCCTTTTAAAAGGTATCCACAAATGCAAGTAACTAAAGGAACGTCACCTATATATCCTGTGTGATCATTAGTGGTACAGATACAGCTACCTCGCAGAATGGATGGTAGATCTACTTCCTGGAAGTCTCCCTTGGGGTCACGAAGAATGTTCGCCAACATAAAAGGCACTCAACAGGCTGCGCACTGGAGTTGGCACATGAAAGACCGATATTAGTACCTGCAACTCCACACTATGTGAAGGCGGTGAGGAGCAGACCAGTAACCATCTCGTTGGATTCAAGTTGTGCCCAACTACATGTTCTCCTCTGAAGTGTGCGAAATGGCTAGATACTGGTCACATTATATTTCAGTTTTATTTGTGTTTGGTAGGCGCATGTGATGTGAGGTTAACTTGTTACTACAAATGATAATATTCTTAGGGCACCAATCTATATATATAAAATAACTTGTCCTGACTGACTGACTGACTGACTGACTGACTGACTGACTGATTCATCATCGCAGAGCCAAAACTACTGGACGTAAAGAAATGAAATTTTGGGGATATATTCATATTAAGATGTAGGTGCTCGCTAAGAGAGGATTTTTGGATATTCCTTCGCTAAGGGGGTGAAAAGAGGGGTGAAATATTAAAATTAGTGTGTCTATATCTCAAAACTTTAAAAGTTTACAGATGTAAAAATTGGTATTTAGAATCTTCTTTAAAAATAAGGAAACACGTATTTTTTGGTTTTCAGAAAATCCAAATAGGAGGGGTGAAAAGGGGTGAAAATGGGGAAAATGGGTTGAATGCCCTTAATCAGGATACCAGTACTTATATCTCAGAAACTGAAGATATTACAGACCTGAAAATTGGTACTTTTGATCTCTTTTAAAAATAAAGAAACACGTATTTTTTTGTTTTTGGAAAATCCAATTAGTGGGAGGGTGAAAAGGGGGTGAATTTTTAAAATGAGTGAATCTATATCTCCAAACTTTTATAGTTTGCAGATGTAAAAATTGGTATTTAGAATCTTCATTAAACATAAAGAAACACGTATTTTTTTGTTTTCGGAAAATCGCAATAGGAGGGGTGAAAAGGGGTGAAAAGGGGTGAAAAAGGGGTTGAATGCCTTTAATGACGATACTTATATTTCAGAAACTGAAGATATTACAGACCTGAAAATTGGTGTTTGGGATCTCCTTTAAAAATAAAGAAACACGTATTTTTTGTTTCTGATAAATCCAATTAAGGGGGGTGAAAAGGGGGTAATATTTTAAAATGAGTGTATCTATATCTCAAAACTTTTAAAGCTTAAAGATGTGAAAATTGGTATTTAGAATCTCCTTTAAAAATAAAGAAACACGTATATTTTGTTTTCGGAAAATCCCAATAGAAAGGGTGGAAAAGGTTGAAAAAGGTGTCGAATGCCTTTAATGAGTCTACTTTTATTTCAGAACCTGAAGATATTACAGACGTGAAAATTGGTGTTTGGGATCTCCTTTAAAAATAAAGAAACACGTTTTTTTTTTTTTGGAAAATCCAATTAATGGGGGGGTGAAAAGGGGGTAATTTTTTAAAATGAGTGTATCTATATCTCAAAACTGTTAAAGGTTATAGATATAAAATTGGTATTTAGAATCTCCTTTAAAAATAAAGAAACACGTATTCCTTTGTTTTCGGAAAATCCCAATAGGAAGGGTGTAAAAGGGTGAATAATGGGTTGAAAGCCTTTAATGAGGCTACTTATATTTCAGAACCTGGAGATATTACAGACCTGAAAATTGGTATTTGGGATCTGCTTTAAATGTAAAGAAACACGTATTTTTTCGTTTTTAGAAAATCCAAATATTGGGGGGGTGAAAAGGGGGGTGAATTTTTTAAAATGAATGTGTGTACATCTTAAAACTTTAAAATTACAGATGTAAAAATTGGTAGTTAGAATCTCCTCTAAAAATAGTGGAACACAATTTTTTTTGTTTCCTGTAAATCCCAATAGGAGGGGTGTAAAAGGGTGAAAAATGGGTTGAATGCCTTTAATGAGGATACATATATCTCAGAAACGGAACATATTACAGAACTGAAATTTTGTATATGGGATCTCCTTTAAAAATAAAGAAACACGTATATTTTTTTTTTTTAGTTCTTGGAAAATCCAATCAATGGCGGTTAACAGAAGTGACAAATTGGGGTGAATTTTTTGAAAGAACCTTGGAAACGTAAAATGTTACAGACGTAAAAAGTGGGTGTTTGGAATCTCCTGTAAATGTAAAGAAACATAGGTGATTTGTTTTTGGAAACTCCACTTAAGGGGAACCCAAAATGGTTGAAATTTTAAAATGAGAATTTTTACAGTATATCTAAAAAAACTTAACATGTTACAGAAGTGAAAAATGGTATTTTTATCTCTATTAAACATAAAGAAACGTGTATTTTTAGTTTTCGGAAATACCACTTGGGTGGAGGGGGGGTGAAAGTGACTGAAAATGGTGTTGAATTCTTTTAATTAGGCTACTGATATCTTAAAAACGAAGATGTTCCAGACGTGAAATTTGATATTTGCAATCTGCTTTAAAAGTAAAGAAACACGTATTCTCGGAGAATCCAATGAAGGGGGGGGGGAGGTGGGTGAAAGAATTGAAAAATTAATTGACTTTAATTGTATGAGAATATATACATCTAATAAAAACCAAAGTTGTTACAGACGTGAAAATTCGTATTTGGATCTCCTTTAAAAACAAAGAAAAGCGCGTTTTAGGGGGGAAACCATCTTGGGGCGGGAGTGTAAAGGAGTTGAATTCCTTTCATGGGGACACATAAATCAAAAAGTTAGAGTCGTGATAATTGGTATTTAGAAGATCCTTTACTATTAAAGAAACAAGTATTTTTTTGCGGGAAAATTTACTTGGGGGGGGGAAGTAGTTTGAAATGAAGTGACAAAAGTAAATTATATTTATGGGGATACTTACATATCAAAACTGAAGGTAATAGACGTGAACATTGGTGTTTTTAATCTCCCTTAACCATAAAGAAACACGCCTTCTTTTAATTTTTTTTGGGGGGGTTGGCAGTAAAAACTTAACGGCGGTGGGGTGTAAAAGGAGGTGAGACCAATTGATTTTACTGTTCTTAATGTACTTATAAGGATCCTCCGTTGCTCAGGCGGCAGCGCGCCGGCCTCTCACAGCTGGGTTCCGTGGTTCAAATCACGGTCACTCCATGTGACATTCGTGCTGGACAAAACGGAGGCGGGACAGGTTTTTCTCCGGATACTCCGGTTTTCCCTGTCATCATTCATCCCAGCAACACATAATAGTAATAATAATAATAATAATAATAATAATAATAATAATAATAATAATAATAATAATAATAATAATAATAATAATGTTCCGGACCGTCGTCAAATATGCGGACCGCGCTGGAAACGGTTCCTGGACGGGTAATGACTAAGAATGCAGTCCGGCCGCGGGTTCAGTGCCGCCAAGGCACCCAATATGACTCCACGCCGGATCTGGTGAAGGATTTTTTCCAGATTAAAAATGATTATAGGAAAATACGGTATGGCAAAGATTTACGGACACAACTGACCGGGAAGAATACCTGAGCCTAGACCGGGAAGTACGAAATCGATTGCTGGAAAGGAAGATTGAAAAATGGGAGGAAACGTGCCGTAATCTAATAGAAAACGAGTCAGATCGGGAATTTTGGTGGATTCTCGCTGAAAACGAGTCAGATCGCGAATTTCGGCGGATTATACATCTAAAACAATAAGCATTCAATTATAAATTTCAGTTTAGTACCGTAGCGAAGCACGGGTACCTTGCTAGTTTAGTATAAATACGTTTCTGAGATTCCGTTTAAATGCAGTCTGCAGTGATAACAATCGAGGCTTTGAATAAGCAACAGGTATTCAGAAAGGAGTGATGCAAGGCTGCAATTTCCCCCCACCCACCCCCTCTTTTTAAATGTTTACAAAGACAACAGCAGGTAAAGGACATAAGAGGGGAATCTGGAAAGCGATGCTAATTATACTGTTATTTTATCTGAGACTGAAGAAGATCTGGATAAGTTGCTGAATGGTTTAGGACAGAGTCTTGGGGAAGGAATACAAGATTGAAAAACATGTCAAAAATAAAGTAATGGAATGCAGTCGAACGACGTCAGATGATGCAGGAAATATCATATTAGGAGATTAAGTCGTAACGGAAGTAGATTATTATTATTAAGCGTATGGAATTTACAGAATGGACAAGTATATACAATATTATACAAAAGAAAAACCTGCAAAGAATACAAGGTAAGTAGGGAACAATTACACATGAATATCTAAATTGTTTATCCACTGCACTAGGGATACTGAGACATCAGCAAAGTCTTTTCGGTGTCCACCATAAGCACGCAGAGGGCATTCGTCCATTATATGATGCATGGTCTGGATTAAAGCACCACAATCACACGCTGGAGAGTCCCTGAAGCCCCACTGGTGAAGGGAGAATGCAGATCTTCCACAATTTGTGCGGAACCTGTTTAGTGATGCCCACGTTCTTCTTGGCAAGCTGAAACCAGCTGGGGCGTGGTTTGGATTAAAGAGGCTTGGCCACTCCGGAGCTGTACGAATCCATTGCTCTTTACATTCCTCTTTTAAATTGAAACCAGCATCCATTAGATTCTTAGCTGTTTTCATCGGTGGCTTACGGGATTTCAGCCTTTGTCTCCAGAGATCTGCAACATCTCTATGGATAGGTAGAGTTGGATTGGACATGATCTTATTATATTCTTGAACAAGGGCTTTTGAACGTCGCAGGCTTGGTGGAGCAATGTGGGACAGGACTGGCAGCCAGTGCGTTGCAGTAGGCTTCAGAGTACCAGAGATGATACGCATGGTGGTGTTAAGTTGTACATCGACTTTCTTCACGTGGCAACTGTTAAGCCGTACTGAAGAGCAGTATTCAGCTGCAGAATACACGAGGCCAAGCGCAGTACGTCGTAATGTGTCCGCTGAAGCACCCTATGAAGTTCCACACAATTTAAACAGAATATTATTACGTGATCTCAACTTAGATCCGAGGTTTTCAAGATGCTTTCTATAAGATAGGGTTCGGTCAAGCGTTACCCCGAGGTACTTTGGGTTAGGATTGTGCTTTAGCACTGAGCCATTGAAGCGTACTTGTAGTTTTGTATTAGCCAACTTGTTGTGGAGATGGAAGCAAGCAGATTCTGTCTTATTCATACTGGGTTGTAGTCTCCAGTTTCGGAAGTAAGAGCTAAGTGTATCCAGGTCAGACGTCAGGATGGCCTCGGCATGGCTGAGATCTGAATGTTGAATGGCAATGGCTAGGTCGTCTGCATAAGAGAATTTTACTGATTTTGTCTCAGGAATATCTGATATGTAGAGATTGAATAGAAGAGGTGCCAATACTGATCCCTGGGGAAGGCCATTTTTTAGTTTCCTAAGACGACTGATGTCATCATACATGACAACACGGAAGAGCCTTTCGGTTAGCATATTGTTGATCAGTGTGGTTACAGTTTTGCAAGGGATAACTCGTTGCAGCTTCAACATCAACCCTTGCCTCCACACAGTATCATATGCAGCCTTTAGACCTACAAAGACTGCAGATGTTTTAGAGCCCCTTTGAAAACCAGCCTCAATGTGAGTTGTTAGTGCTAGCCCCTGGTCAACACAGCTTCGGTTCTGCCTGAATCCAGCTTGCTCTACTGGGATCACTTCATTAATGGCCGAACTAATTCTGTTGTACACAAGTCTCTCAAGGAGTTTCTAGCAAACACTCAGCAATGCTATTGGTCGGTAGCTATCGACTTGGTCTTCCGGTTTACCGGGTTTCAGAATTGCAATGATCTTGCTTACCCGGAATTCATTTGGCAGATGACCAGACGATAAGATATTAGAGTAGAATTTAGCCAACCAGAGCCTTGTGTTTGGACCACTATGTATCAGAAAATCAGGAAATATCCCATCAAAGCCAGCAGCTTTACCAGGTTTGAGGCTTTTAATAGCAATATCTACTTCCAGATGTGAAAAAGGTTCCGAGTATATGGAGTTGTCCTGCAAGTTGCTTTTCTGTTGTTTGAGCAACTTCTTTACTTGGACGGTATGTTTCTTATCAGAGGGCGCTCGTGACATTTTAACAATATGTTCAGCTACTAGGTTGGGGGTGATGCAACCATTTCTCTTGTAGCAGGTTCTGCTTCCGGTAAGTTTCCTGAGAAGACTCCAGGCTTTTCTGCTGGACTGTTTGAAGTCCATAATCTCAACCGTATTGTTCCACTTCTGCTGTCGAGATTCATCTAAACTCTGTAACAGAGCACTTGCTATTTCAGGATCTCCACCCTGTAAATACTCCTCACAGAGTGTCTCACAAGTTTCATAACATCCAGGGATATACTCTTTCTGCAACCTTCTTGGAATATATTTCTTGGCATTTGAGATAAGTCCAGCAAAACGTTCGTAGTTAGACTGAATAGGCGGTATGAATCGGACACATTTGTCAAGATCTTCTGAAAAGCAATCCCACTTGGCTTTATTGAAATTCCAGCGTGGTAAAGGTGTGCTTTTAACCAAAGGCATTTGTATTCCTGTAGTTATCATGACAGGTCTGTGTTGACTGTGGGGAAAGTTTTCCATTACTTTCCTTGTAGTAGGCAGGACAATACCGTTTACATTTTCAGCGACAAAGCAAAGATCAGGATTGTATTCTCTCTTCCAGCGGGCTGACTTAAAGGTTACTCTATCTTAAACATCGAAAACCAGGTGTAGATTATTAGCTTCAGCCCAGGTGACTAGTTGAGAGCCACATTCATCTGCATCATCATATTTCCAGTTCGGATGGTGACTATTGAAATCTCCAACATATATTGCTGGATGATTCTGGGTGAGGAGCACTTCATTTGACCAAGCCACAGATGGTGGTTTATATACATTTACCAATTTGATGCCAGATATGTCAACAGTCACCACGTGAACATCGTCAGTTACCGTTGCTGAAATGAGCCGAACATCTTGTAGATTTGAACGAGCATAGGTTGCTGCCCCATACGTCTAGTGGTAGGTTGCCCCAATAGCGATATAACCAGGAATTTTTCCTCTCGATCTTAGCTGTTCCTCAGTCGCAGTATGAGTTTCTTGAATGGTTACTAAATCGATGTTGTTTTCAAGAAGGATTCTAGAAAGATGTTCACTCTTCGATCTGGATATGCCTTCGATGTTTATTTGGCATATTCGTAAAGAAGGTCCTAGTATCTTTGCAGGTTGGTCCTGAGAAGGACCATTTGCACAAGTTCTCTCTGAGTCCATTTGGCCAGGAGATCAACGTCTGTTGATAGTTGGGCTGCCGATTTGTTGTTGCTCGCTTAGCACCACCCGGGGAACACGTGCACGGCAATGTGGAGGTAAATCCTGCGGACGTGAGCAACGTTCATTCCCCACGGAAGTAGATGAATATCTTTTATTTGCGTAGTAAAGTAACTAACGATGAGAGAAGGAAGGAGGCCATAAAATGCAGACTAACACGAGCAAGGAAGGACTTTTTTGATAAAGGAAATTTGCTCACTTCAAACATTGATATAGGAAAATATGTGTTAGAAGAATTCCGCCTGAAGCGTGGCATTGTGTGGAAGTGAAAAGTTGACGATAACCAGCTCAAAAAGAAAAATAATAGAAGCTTTTGGAAATGTGGTGTTTCAGAAGAATGCTGAAGGTGTGATGGATAGATCGAATCACGAATGAAGAGATGCAATGATAGACAGGCGAGACTTGTTCAGTTGGTATTTGAGGGAAGTGTAGGTGGTAAGAACGGTAGGAGTAGACCAAGTTATGAATCTGACAAGCAGCTTACAGCAGATGAAAGATGTAGTAGTTACGTAGAAATGAAAAGATTAGTACTGGTTAGGGTGACATGAAGAAGTGCACCAAACCTGTCTATGGACTGTTGGCTATAAAACAACAACAACAAAGTTATGGCCTGGGAATCTGTCTCGAATTATCATGAGCAATATTGCGTCGACAGAAACCGACACCATAACGCATTTTGGTTGACTGAAATAAAGGTTTTTCGAAGATGTTGACGTTAAAAGTATTTGAACTATAAACAGAGGGTGTAAACAAATGAAATACGAACAGTGTTAATGGAACAATATTGATGATGATGAATATGCTTGTTGTTTTAAGGGGCCTAACATCGAAGGTCATCGGCCCCTTGGAAAAATATTAATTAAAATTCCTGAACACTGGGGAAAGAATAGGACATAGGATCATACGCCCTGGACCAATAACAGGTCATATTTTAATTTCTCGTAATGATATACGTCCACCTCTGTGGTGTAGTGGTTAATGTGATTAGCTGCCACCCCCGGAGACCCGGGTTCGTTTCCTGGCTCTGCTACGAAATTTGAGAATTGGTACGAGGTCTGAAACGGGATCCACTCAGCCTCGGGAGGTCAAAAGAGTGGAGGCGTATTCGATCCTTATCTCAGCCATCCTGGAAGTGCTTTTCCGTGGTTTCCCACTTTTGCTCCAGGCAAATGCCGGGATGGTACCCCTAACTTAAGGCCACGGCAACTTCCTTCCCTCTTCCGTGTCTATCACTTCCAATCTCCTCATCCCTCCTCAAACCCCTGTTCAGAATAGCAGGTGAGGCCACCTGGGCGAGGTACTGTTCGTCCTCCCCAGTTGTATCCCCCGACCCAGAGTCTGAAGCTCCAGGACACTGCCGCTGAGGCGGTAGTGGTGGGATCCCTTGCCGAGTCCGAGGGATAAACCGACCTTGGACGGTAAACAGATAAAGAAGAAGTAATGATATAGTTATTCTTCATTGCAGCACTGGCCTGGCTTCGTGATACCATCCACCATATTCTGAAGATCAGTTTGGAAGGAAGAAGAGCTGCTGCTTCAGGAAATTAGACTGGAAATATAGTTCCATCCCCAAACAACACATATTATTTTATCTTCTAAGCCTAGGAACATATCCATGATTCATATTTCTCTGTGCAACTGATTGTATTTTATGTTCTCATTTAATATCTTTGACGTTTTACGTTATGTTTCCTACACTACTAAATAACTTAGTGAACTGAATAATGTATAACATGGATAATAAAAAATTAAAGTTTCATTGAATTTCCAACCCGGTTTCTAAGCGCGCTCTGTGCACATTGATTTCGTGGAAACGTGGCTGGAATTCCTCCCGTTGTGCAGTCTCATTCCTAGTGTAGTGTTTTTCATCCGTTGGATACAATATGTATGCTAAGAAACTCATAAGGGAGCCACGTATTTCTTGGTGGTGTACTGTAACATTCGCATTCCTTGAATATTTTTCTTCTTTTTGTTATTTGTCTCTAAGGGAATAACACGTTTTGCTGATATACAACTCTTATACCGCAGTAAACCTCGCGAATAACTGGATAACTCCAGAGAATAACACAAACAGATGAACTTATATTACAAAGTTGTTGCTGGAATCAAAGATGACAGGGAAAACCGGAATACCCAGAGAAAAGATTGTCCCATCTCCGCTATGTCCAACACAAATCTCTCATGGGGTGACTGGGATTTGAACCACAGAACCCAGAGATGGGAGGGCAGCGCGCTGCCACCTGAGCCACAGAGGCTACCATATTTTATTTCTTTCAAATATTTTTTTCAATACAAAAGTAATGCATAATCATTAGAAGAATACTAGAGAATATATTTCTCAATTCAAACACAAATTATGGTGAGATTTCAATATGTTTCATATATGGAGAAATTTGCATTTAACACTTCAGCATTCAGGAATGTCCATAGTAACCAATGCTTTGAAACAAACAACGTTTCAAGTTTGATTCACATTTGATTTTTAAATTTTAAACTTCAGTCGAGCTAATGAGAGTGAAAAGGCTTGAATATTTCCTTTCCCTGTTCAGACGGGGTTCATATAATATTTCTCATATGATGAAGATGTACCTCCTACATAAGGATACAAATGATAAGCTTATTTCTAAAAGGTACAAAATCGAAAAATTCTAAATTGATATGATGATAACTATGATGTAGGAATCTCGGTAACGTGAAAGGAAAAGAAACATTCAAAACAGTCCAAAACCATGGCAAACAGGGCGTTGAATATCACGTTTCATTCCATAAGTACCAAACCCCATGACGTGAACTGGCCAAAATATAACGTATCCATGCATCCAATGAGGAGCAATTTACGCGGTTCGTGACCGGCAGAAACGGGAACAACATGTTTAATTTGCATTGTTAACTGTTGAAGCGGAAATCCCAATTTACTTGCTACAGTCTTTTGAGGGAAAGGATTACAACCTGAGATATTATTCAACTAATCATTTCCTTCACTGTAAATAACTTAATTTTTATCCTTGTATTATTATATTATTATTATTATTATTATTATTATTATTATTATTATTATTATTATTATTATTATTATTATTATTCGTTGACGGCCGTTTAGAACCACGTTAGGTAACAATCAAACGCTACTGGAAGCCTTCTTTACAGCCCAAACTCCTTGCATTCTTTCCCTGGCAGTCTGTCTTCTTTCCTCTGTTCATCCCCTGTTCATTTTCTGTTCGTCATGGAAGCCTCTGAAGCTGTCGATCACCGATCTACATTATAATTTGTTTGTTTAAGATGTCTTCCGGATTTAATCCAGACTGCTCGAGATCCTTTCTTACCTGCCTGAACCATTAATCGGAAACTTTGGTTCTACTGTCAAGTGTTTTAAAAATCTGTTTTGCCAGCCTCTTCTCGTCCAGTCTAAAAATATGTCCATAAAATTTGAGTCTTCTTTTCTTCATTGACTCAATCATTCTTTCTTCTTGGTTTTAGTGCCAAAACATGCGTAATCCATCGTGATTCCTTGATTTTTTAAAAAAATTGAAACATTCTTAAAGCAATACTTTGTATAGCAATGAATTTATTTTATATATAAATATAACAAAGGGGCTGAAATGAGTTTTCAGTTGAAATTTTCACTCTGAGCGGTTCACTCCTATCCTGTAAAATTCTACTTTTGTATTTGGTACCTTTCGGAAATAAGCTGCTCAAACGGATGGTGAATGGATTGGCGCACCTGATCAAATACGTTATTGTTTGGGGTAGAGTGATGTGAATATTGCTCGAGACTCCTGTATCATCAGAGGACGATACTATAGCACGAATTCACGTAGCTATTGAAATACTGAACCACAACCACACACCTAGGACATTGTGCCCTGTCGATGTAGGTTTTCTTATCATATTGGAGGTCGAAATTATGGACCAAATTTTATAATTTAATGCAATTTAATGCTCATGTCGGTTTATGCAGTTTCCTTGGCACAATAAGGAATGAAAGCCCATCTCCTTACCCGAATCGTGGTAAAATGTTGCTACCCCACAGCATCTAAACCAGGGCCTCGCAAACGCCCAAAAGTTCACGCGTGCAAATCGAGGCGCAAGAGCTCCGTGCACTGTGCATCGGTTGCGCTCGGCTTGTCTCGGACCAACGCTTCGTCTCTGGACTACTCGGCTAAGCTCGGCTAAGCTCGGCTCTACTCGGCGCAACTCAGCTCGGATTTGGAGCGCTACCGGGCAAGTGTGGAAGAGGGAGACAGGGGGAGCGAGCAAGGCAGGCGTGAGGAAAGAGAGAGTAAGCGCTTTTGCTTCAAATCGAGGAATGGGGGGTCTGCACTTTGGCCAACCAAGCGAAGTCGTCTTTAGCACCGTGCACAGTGCGTGCACCAAGCGCATGCACCGTGAGAGGCCCTGATCTAAACCATAGATTTCCAACTAAAAAATGGTAAGTTTCCAATCCTATACAATATATTAAGCATTGTCGGTGTTATTTTAAATCACCCTGTGCACATACCGGACGTCACAATATTCGTTTGGCCGAGTAAAGTAGTACATGATGTAATATGACGCTTATATTGGTAGTTGCAGTACTTTGGTAGCAATTTTTACCTGTTGATTGCATTGTTAATTGTGTTGCATTAAGCATTAACCAGAAATCGTTAATTACAAGTGAACAATGCCTATGGCGCGTTGCATTGTTGGTGAAAGACTAACAAGTATAGTGATTAAGTTCTCAAGTTGTTTACTGCAAAATTCCCTCACCACGAGTACCATTCAGTCGAGCTATTTACAAGCCAAATTAACGGTTTCAGGCTACCGAAACCATATACAATTTACCATGTGGTGTGAGAAACAAAACTATTACAAGTTATAAAGACGTTAACTACTATCGCCAAAGGGTGTCATGAAATCTGTCGCTGATCTGCTGAGTCTGATATCCATGCAGCTCGTAGTATTTTGAAATCACTGAAACTGCAATCGTACCGTCCACAAGGTTTGACAGCAGATCACTTCGAGAGGCGAGTTGAATTTTCTGCATGGTTCGTAATACGCAATGAGGCAGAACACAGTTTTCTAGATCGCATTCATTGGACGTTCAGAAGGTCGTACCGGATCTCTGGGGACAGTGTTTGAAGGGTAATTAGCATATGAAAATCCATGTCTCCACCAAAGATCATACTCAATAGGAAAGCCATCATCTCTAGATATAGTTCGACAACGTAATTTTGATTTCAGCGGACTTTTTCACACAGCTAGCATATAAAGTTTATCGCACTCTCCTGACAGGCATTCCAGAGGCCATGGATAGTGCGTGGACGTCTATTTCCAAAGACCCTTTTTTAGGTATGCAAATGTACAGCCATGAGTACATGACTAAGAGGTGACTTTCCATTGAAGCAGTATCCAGCGATGATCGTGAAATCGCTTGGAAAACATTTCTGGCATTCTTCATACAATAATTGATAACTTTTTCTTTTCTCTAGGTCGGTAGTAAATCGAGCGGGCTTTGTTACAGTCCATAAGGTATACGTATGCATCGTCTAATGTCACCACATTTCTCCACCTGTCCCCTGCCAGTTAGCCCACATACAGTTTTCTTGTGACGCTCGAAAATGTCATGAGGCAACAGCTTGTGAACTCGGCGCTCCCATCGCTTTTCCAATTGCAAATTCTTCTTGATTTTGGTGTTAACTGTTGATCAGACATCCCCAACTTACTTTCGATAGTCCTTTTCTGGACAAAATTACCACCTGAGACGAGGGCCTTCACTTTGATCACCACTTCTAGTGTATGGCTGGCAGCTGGTCGTGGACTTTCCCGTTCTTTTCCCCTCTGGAATTAGCCCAATAGGTCTCTGCCTTTCTTATTCAATACTTCACTGATCCAGTTCTTTGATATCAAGAATTCACACTTCTTGCATATTCCTTGGATTGCAGAATAGCTATATTTAGCATCGGAAACGGCTGTTATGTAGCTCTCGCAGTAAGTTCAATCCGCTACGGCATCGTTACACACACGTTCTCAGTACTGGCGTGAATCATCACTCCCCGTTGTGACGTACTCAAGCTGATAACCGCGCCACCAGCGGCCTTAAAACTTGTCACCAGAGGTGCCGAACGACCTTCTGTATGAAGCTTCCTTCAATTATCACAGCTAGAGTACTAGAGTGACAGACATCCGTTCAAGGTACTTCAGCAAGGACTAACGAATCCAGAATTAAATGTGTGGACTAGTATGTGCAGCTGTGGCATTGTTGATTTATTCTTTTTCGATTGAACCCTAATGGTGATTAGTATCTGGAAAATTTAAAAGACCAGACGACCAAGACCAACCAGGAGGCGCTCCACTACCTTGCAGATTACTTGTAAGAGAATGTCCTGAGAGTGACTTTCATGACTGGAAAGGAAGGTGTGGTAAATCTCATTAGCCTCACAGGTCATGTGAGCTAATATCATTAGACTTTGCAGTATGGAGAATATAAAAAATAATGTTACTTTTGCCTGCAAATTTGGAACATCTGAGAGCAATTACCGAAGAAACGTGTGGGTTTCTAAATAATCACAAAGCTTTGCATAAAAATTTGGTAAAATAAAGTTGTGAAAATGTATTGAAATAAATGGGAAGCATTTGGAGCAACTCTTGTAAGTTTCACGTTTCTAAGAGTTTAAATAACTGTAAAATAAATTGCACACGTGTTGTTTCCTTGCCTTTGCTGTTTATCAATTTTCATTCTCGATCAAGCAAGTTTTAGCTGGAATACTCGGTGTTACTGACAATGTTTTAAATTCGATACTCCATGAAATACCTAGGAATACTACAGAATGTCAAACCCCAAGCCGGGAGGTATAAAATGCACGTTCATTTGCACACATACAAGAAAATATACAGAATGCCAAGGCCAGGGTAGACAAAGTGTTATCAAGGATTACGCTTTCAAGTCTATCGAGGTGAAATTCAAACTGTTCAACTGCATTACTCACTCACTTCGCTACTCAACCTTTTACTAGTAATTTCTGACAGCACCATGTCTACACCCGCCGCCTTTCTCAGGCTCCTACCAGTGTCTCAGTTCCATTTATAATTGTGACAGTAATGGTGGTGGTGATGATGATTACTTTTTGAAGGGGAATTACAACTGAGCAGCCATCCCCAATAATCTGAGGAAAATACGTAAACGTTACGACACTTCTAAAAATGAAGTTATTCGCAAACGAAAGTCACGAAACAAAGCCGCACCACGCAAGAGCCTTGAAGAGCCTTGGCCTACCAAATGACCGCTATTCGGACCAAAGGCTTGCAGTTTACGATGTGTTGTGTGGTCAGCACGACGAATCCCCTCTCCCGTTATTCTTGGCTTCTAGACTGTCAGCTAACTACTCAATTGTAATCATGTAGACTGAGTGAATCTCGAAACAATCCTTACATCTAGGTGAAAATCCGTGACCTGGCCGGGAATCGAGCTCGGGGCTTCTGCATAAGAGGAGATGCGCCACACGTAGACCGTGGGGCTGGTGGAAGGTAACAAAGGACATGGAAATTAATGACGCCCTAGGGGTTGAAAACCTTACAACGTCGGATGAATGTGAGGATCGAGACACATGTAAGCTGCAGCAATGTCAGACACAGCCAGGGTATCCGTTGTCATCAACCCACGCTCCCACGTTTGGTGCCGCTGATTTCCCCTTCAATCACCTCTTACGACGAGTAGGGAAGGTTTCACACTCGTTGCAAACACAAGCACCCACACCCTATGACAAACGGAAAGGCTCCATCATGAACGAAGAATATTGTAACCGAAACGCCCGTACTTTAATTCAGCGGAGAGCATGGGTTGACGCCAGGACGTGTACGGTCCATGCTAGGAAAACCAGAGAGAGAAGGGTAGTAGAAAAAGTTCCTATTAAGTTGAACCATGTGTTTATTCAAGTCAGACAAATAATATCACCTTTTACAGACGAACAGTAGAGGTCCAGAAAGTCCAGGGAGAGGTAAGGAGAGACGCTGTCCGTCGGCTTCGGCGTCAGTGATGTACCACGTTGTCGTACTCCTTCCCCCTCACCATAGAACTCCTCTCAGCACCATCGCACTACGTTATCGCACGGCCGTTGACGGCCCTTGAAGTTCTGTTGAGACTCGAACCCGTGAGTCTGACGTCTGGTGATTTCAGCGTGCAGCGTGGAATAATTAATTTAGATTTTATTCCACTGAGATACCATGTAGGGAGTAAAGAAGTGTCTAGACTTCACATAGAATGTCAATAGGATCCGATACGACACTTCTCTACCACACTGCACTGAATATTATTACACGACACTGTTCGTATAATATACAAGTTCGACCATTAATAAGGTTCAACGCAAATAATATGTTAGTCATTCGATGCACTTATCGAACAAATTCAATTTAATTCAGTGTTACAATTTATGACGAAAAGAAAGATTAGCACAGTTCAAAAATATGAAATAAAATTTGTCGTCCGATACACTCGTCGACAAAATTTAAGTTAATGGAGTAACACGATTTAAAAAGGCTGAAACTTTCTCCGACACTAAGGCTCGGTCTTACGAAATGAAATAGACACTGTTATTTTGGCACAGTCTAACGAAAAACAAATTTTGTTACTGATACATAGTCTTACGTTGTGGGGTAAATGGAACACCTTCTGCAGGGGCACGGGCTCGTAAGCCAGCTGCACGCAGGCGATTATCAACTGTTTGTTGTGTAACGTGGAGTGCCACAGCTGTTCGAATTTGCGCTGCTGTTGCATGTGGTTCCATCCGGGCCATCCGAATGATGCGGCGATCCTCTCTCACAGTTGTCTGTCGCGCTGGGCCTGTGCCAGGTCTACGAGTGTGGGTACCTTCATTTGACCACTGCTGCCATAGACGTTGTATCGTAGATACCTGTCGGCCAACACGTGCGATAATCCAGCCTCACACAGCCCAATTATCCGAGCCCTCTCAAACGCCGACAGTTGTTGATAGCGTGCTCTTCTTTGTCGTCGAGGCATGTTTGACGGGGAACACTTCACTGTACAGACTGCAAGGCAACTACGCTACACCAAAGTCCATATACTGGAGTTGATTCCTCCGCGACCGATCACGTGGGGAGACCTGTTGCAACAATCGAATGGATCTGAAACTTTGATCGTTTACATACCTATATAGCATCGTTCCATATCTCGAAAATCAACACAAACGACCAATGCCTTCATAGTGTTGCAATTTCCATTTTCTTAAGTGTAGTTTTTGATTTCTTCTGAAGAGCCGAACTTTCGTTATTCATTCTCCTTAAGAGCCCGAAAAAGATACAACCTCCCCTTTTATACTATGGTGGATATATTTCCTATGTTCGCATCCACCCCCTTATTGGACCTCACATTGAACGTAAGCTCTTCTGACACTTTCCTGGGCCCTAAGATCCTTCTGAGGAACTTGCTACCCTCTTCTTCAGTAATTGGATCTATTTTCGCCGGAGTCTCGGCGGCGTACATGCACTCTGGTTTGACTAATGCATACTATTGTTTTAATATTACAATAAAGAATAGACTCCAGCATTCGGTAAACTGTGTGTAAATTTCTATGTAAAGGTGTCATATTTTAATGCAACGCTCAATCCACTGTAAATTGTAGTATTAAGGCATCTCAATTATTTAAAGTAAATGTTAATTTAATAATTTAATTTCGTGCGGCTATTTCTAGCCGAGTGCAGTCCTTGTAAGGCAGATCCTCCGATGAGGGTGGGTGGCATCTTCCATGTGTAGGTAACTGCTTGTTATTGTGGTGGAGGATAGTGTTACGTGTGGTGTGTGAGTTGCAGGGATGTTGGGGACAGCAAAACCACCCAGCCCCCGAGCCACTGGAATAAACCAATGAAGGTTAAAATCCCCGACCCGGCCGGAATCGAACCGGGTGACCATTCAGCCAACGAATCGGACAAAGTAAATGTTAACTTGTATATGACGATGTTGTAATGTAAAGCTATTAGTAAGCTCAACCTCTATTATTTTAAGCCGTAGTGTTAAACATTGGAAATACTTAAGTAGTGTTTGAATTTGTATATGATGATTATGGTTTTAGAATGTTAAACCGTATTTCTTGTAATATTTTCTTTCCATGAAATTGCTAGATGTACTCTTGTTGCTGTGGTTGTAGTTGGGTAATTATGTTTCAACTTTAATTAATTAGCGCACTTCTGTAAATGGCCACTGCCACCGGCATATTTCCCAACTGCGATGTGTTTGTTAATAATATAACAATAAAAGTTAGGATCTGGATAAGTAGGCAAAATGGCACAGATTAAAAGTCATTTCCATCTTTCTCGCTCTTTCACCTAATTTCATTTGAATTTTAAGTAAACATTTCACATAGGTTTCATGTGTTGTCACAATCTCGCGATCTGATTCCATCATCTTCGAGTCCATGTAATCGGTCTCTTCTAGGTTAGAACTTCATCTAGTCTTTGCACTTATTATTATTATTATTATTATTATTATTATTATTATTATTATTATATTCCTTTCCTTCTTTCTTTCTTTCTTTCTTTCTTTATTTATTTATTTATTAAGCCGTTTATCCTCGAGGTTTGATTTTACCCTCGGACTCAGTGTCCCGGAGTGTGAGATTTTGGGTCAGGGATACAAATGGAAAGGAGGACCAGTACCTCGCCCAGGTGGCCTCACCTGCTATACTGAGCAGAACCCTTGTAGGTGGATGGGAAAGATTGCAATGGATAGACAAGGAACAAAAAAGGAAACTGCCTTGGTCTTAAGTTATGTACCATCCCAGCATTTGCCTGAAGGATAAGTGGGAGACCACAGAAAACTACTTCGAGGATGGCTGAGGAGTGAATCGAAATCGAACCCTCTTCTATTCAGTTGACCTCCCGAGGCTGAGTGGACCCCGTTCCAGCCCTCGTACCAATTTTCAAATTTCGTGGCAGAGCCGGGAATCGAACCAGGGCCTCCAGTCGTGGCAGCTAATCACACCAATCACTACATCACAGAGGCGGATTATTATTATTATTATTATTATTATTATTATTATTATTATTATTATTATTATTATTATTATTATTATTATTATTATTATTATTATTATTATTATTATTATTATTATATTGATTACTTAGCTCTTACCACATATTTCCTGTGAAAGGAGAAACGCGATACAATTGCTTCAGGTACTCTAAAATCTCTGTGGAGTCGCGGGTGCGAACTGTGTCGCACATGTGGATTTGTCCCTGTTTTAAGGAAGGATTATTATTATTATTATTATTATTATTATTATTATTATTATTATTATTATTATTATTATTATTATTATTATTATTATTATTATTATTATTATTATTATTATTATTATTATTAGTGAATTAGTAGTAATTTAAATTAGCGTTTACGGTAAGTTAAGTAACAATATCATTATACACGCATGGGGTGCTGCGCAAAATACTTTCTAGGGGAGAGTGTTCTCTTCTCCTGTAATTTGATTACTTCGCTCTTACCACATATTTCCTGTGAAAGGAGAAACGCGATACGATAGCTCCAGGTACTCTAAAATCTCTTTAACTTTACTTCCCTTGCCCGCAGTATAAATTCGTATTTGAAAGGCTGGACAAACAAAATAAACACTCCCTTGCAATCTACGAAGCAAGTTCGGTCACAAAGGATTGATTTCCTTCCTCAAATTGCCTTGAGACCAATGTTTGCTCTGCTGATGTGTTTGGAAGATTCGAGCCAGTCAACATTTAGGAGTACAAAGAACTACAGTTTCCGAGGGACATTTTATGAAAGGAAACAAATACTGGTTTAAAATTACCTACTACACGATAAACAAATCGAAATTTGTAATTATTTTTGAACAGTTCGTTATCCATTATGCATATACAAATGCATCTTCATTGTATATTGTTATATCTGTTAGCGATTAATCTGCGAACCTCTGTGAATCACCTACCGCAAGTGCTTCCACAATCCCATTCTTCTTTCTCTATCGCTTTTCCCACCCCTGTGGAGTCGCGGGTGCGAACTGTGTCGCACATGTGGATTTGTCCTTGTTTTACGGAAGGATGCCCTTCTTGACGCCAATCCTCTATGGAGGGATGTAATCACTATTGCGTGTTTCAATGGTGGTTGGTAGTGTAGTGTGATGTGTGAATATGAAGAGGAAAGTGTTGGGACAACACAAACACCCCGTCCCCGGGTCAGAATAATTAATCAGAGGCGATTAAAATCCCCGACCCCGCCGGGAATTGAACCCGGGACACTCTGAACTGAAGGTCTCAACGCTGACCATTCAGCCAGTGAGTCGGACTGTTTCAACAATCCTATATATCAGCTATTCTTGTATTATTTTAGTTCATCGAGTTCCACAGCATTCACGTTAAGGAATCTTTCAAACTATTCTAATTCTCAATTCCTCTTATCCTCCATCGCAGAATCTAAGGTAAATCCGGTACAGATGCCGGTCCATAACATTTGCTGCATACACTGTAGGCAGAGGTCCCCATCATTTGAGTTAGATGGCAGTGGGTATGGTTTTTCAGTTTCTAAGGTCTAACTGCTGTCTGCAGATGTGATGAAAGTTTCTCGTACATTACGGCAATTATAACCGATATCTTGCGGGGAGTACATGTTTCCTCCTGGCAAAGTTTTTCCTTGTGTTCAATCATTGTTTATTAAGTTGGTCTCAAATACTTAAATCAACCGTGTTAAGTAGTTAGAATCATAACGTTAATTTTTATTTATTTGATTAATTATTAGATACAGCCTATGAAGGGCCATTTTACACTAATAATAATAATAAGTTTAAATACGTATAAAAGATAACAAAGGTATAAACAAAAATATTATGTAACAACAATGAATTAACAATTTTAACCGTAACAATGTAACAACAATGACAACGGTAACTGGCAAGTGTCGGTTACTGAAATTAGGAAGAAGAATGGTCGAGGGTTGGAGGGACGGAAGAAAGTGAAAACCTGGGGAGGACTTAGACAAATATTCTAATTTTTTGTTTGAACGATGCGAAAGGTGCGAGTATGTCGATATCGGGTAGTGAGTTACCAAGAGTAGGGAGACGGTGGAAGATAGAGCGTTGCTCTAAAGTTAGGCGCGGATGGGACACATGATGAGTGTGCCGGTTGCGTGTAGGGTGGGGAGGAACGTGTGTAGGGAAGTACGCCGGAAGAGTATTACATTTGGTGTAGCCATTGATTATTTTGTGAAAGTAACATAGATCATAATGTCAGATTTAGTTTTGTTCTTAAAAACAGCATTGCGAGTCTTAACAATGAAAGCGAAAAAGTTAAAAATACAATTTAGTTGAGATATGTTTGTGATAGCAGATGAGGACCAAATAGGGGAACAAAAGCTTATTTTAGGCTATGTTGGCCTTGAGGTATGACAACGGGAGGGTGCTGCGTCTGTACCTGATCGGTGGGAGAGTTGCCGCGCAGCAATTCGGTAGAGATGCCTCATTGTCATTTGATCCTAAAAGCGATCTGGAAACATTCAATACTGTTCAGAGGGTACTGGTATTTTATACTAGAATCTCTTATTCTCACGATTCTTAAAATACGTAATTTATTTTTATTGCTTTCATTGTTACCATTGTCTTTATTGTATACAATTATATTATTTTCAGAAATAAAATTATATTTGATAGAGTTTTTTAAACATGGGTGAGTCAGGAATACAGGCTTATAACCACCCTGGTTCGGTTCAGTTACTTTAAAGTTGAAGAAATTAGCTTAAATTTGATTTTGCTCTTGATTATTTTACTTGCGGCATCTCTCCCGAGCAGTGTCGGCATCTATATCGGGTACTAAGGAGGGACGCCGCTGATGCAGTAATTATTTTGTTGTTTGCTTTCTCCCATTTATATTCTGTTACCAATATTTTGCTCATCTCTGACCTAATATCAATATTTTCAAATTAAGCTCTATCAATTTGCAACAAGGAGGTATCAAACTTATTTCACTTTGTAAATTATGCGAGTACCGATTCCTCTTCCTATATATGAGCATTTTCCCCAACTTGTCCTTTTGAATTCCATCTTTACTTTCATATTATGTACCTTCCTACTTCTAAAACCTCCACTCATGTTTATTCGTCTACTGATGTCATTCCAGGCCATCTCCACTGACAGCTCGGAACATTAGACCAGATATTAGCATCCTTACTCTCAAGTCTTCCCAATCCAAAGTTTGCAACATTTTCGTAAAACTATCTCTTTTTTGGGAATCAAACAGAAAAAATGTGTTGTTTTCCTTCGGCTTTGATCCAGTTATCGAAATAAGTATTCCCGGTTAGAGTTCCTTAAATGCGAACCACGTTCTAATGGAGGTCGTACTGGTGACTCATAGGCCCTGTCGTTTATATCCTTACTACAACCGCTAAATAATCTCACACTATAAAAAGAGATCTGTAACCTTTACTTACAATTCGTTTTGTGTGATAAAACACGTAAGGACATACCGTGATCCCCATGAGTTACTCTTACCAAAGCAATTAAAACTGAGATGACTTATCGTCTTGGTGTTCCCAGTTATTGTTACCCACAACTATCATCTATAAGTACTCTCTGACCCTCGGACGCTAAAGTCATCGAGAAAGCAGAGCGATATAAAAATAATTTCTTCTGAATGCTCACTTTCATAGAAAATACCGTTCGTTGAAACTGCAAGTTCAGTGCATTAAATTTGCTGAACCGTAACTCGGTTTCAATTACTGTAGTACAAATCCAGCCAGGATAATACATGATCTAAGTACCTGAAATGATCTACCTATTCCAGTCTTACACTTGTAACTGATACTAATTTCTCTTGAGATACTTTCCAACATATCACCACGTTATTCTCTGAAATCAAGATGTTCATATCATATTAGCTGCATTTCCTTCCATGAATCAAAGTGAACTGAATATCCGATAGGGGGTAGAAATCTGGAACAGGTAGATAATTTGAAATTTCTAGGATGTGTATTCCCCCAGGACGGCAATATAGTAATTGATTGAATCAAGCTGCAATAATGCTAATCCAGTGAGGTAGCAGTTATGATCAACAGTATTCTATAAGAACGAAGTCAGCTATTTTCTAATTATTCCTTTGAAAGCTTTTTATGCTGTTTTAAAAATTGAGAACAACTGAGCCAAGCGAAGTGCACCTGTCTCGACAATCCGCTCGCACTTCCGTAGTTCAGCTTCTCCAGCGAGCTGGGTTTCCTTGCCGGCGTGATAGAGAGCTACCCCAGCGAAACATAAGGTCGCTTGGGTGACGCATGCACTTGAAGCTTCCTTGTCCTGGGAGCGAGGCGGAGCTGTGGGCCCTTCCCCGACAGCAGTTTACGGTGACAGGAGAGCTAGCTTAGGTAAGGTAATGTTAGTTTTAATACTTGACACTCGAAGTCATCAGCGCCACACACTAGAGACTGCAAGAAAAATATCAACATCTTAACAGTATAGCCACTTACACATCGTCTTGATAATAAATGTAGAGCCAGTATATGAAATCAATTGTAACATATAAGAATATATGTTAGTCTTGGGTTTCGGCATGTATACAGTAGCAATTCATTGATGGCAAGTGTAGAGCAGGTGTTCCGATAGCCGCAGAAAATTATTGAGGTTTCCCATCATGAACACAGAGTTAAGCGCGAAGTAAAAGAATTTTGTATTTGGTTGTCTATGATGGTGGTGCATAGTGAAACTTTTGTAGTGATCCTCTTGGATTACAGGTGAAGGTTTCGCGAGTTCTGTGGCATTATTCATGAATATAACGTGTGTTATACATTGTGACAAATATTTTCTCACGTTTGTCGTTGATGCACGTACACTCGGTATGCGAGTGAAACTATAAAACTCCAACGACGGTAAAATATAAGTTCAATTTTGCTGATAAGATTAGGCTTTTTACGTAGAAAACAAATAGTTAGTCCTAGTGTATTTTTGTGAAAACCATGACTGTACTATCACGAAGGGTCACTGGATTAATCTGTACGTACATTGTTCAAAATTTGCTATAGATTAAGTTATGATGGTGTCGTTACTGCCGTGAATATCAATTTGGAACTATGAGCTAGGTGTGTTTGAACAGAATATTATTCAAAGATCTTTCTCAGGTAGACCTTTCCACACAAAAAAAAGCTTGATAAAGTAGTAATGTTGACTTTAGAAAGTGTGGTGGGGCTACGATTGCTTATATTTAAAAACTTCTTGCAGTTGGGGTAGTGAATATATTCACCACACGCCACTGTATGCTACTGTACCAAATACTAGCCTACTACTGAGCGTTTGAAAACGAGGCTTACTAACGCAAGGTGGCGCATTCAGCCGGTAGCACTGAGTTACACAGTGAGCAGTCGTCCGTTTGTTATCTGTTCACATTCTTACGTAACTAACTTGAAGGTAGTAATACCCCTGTGCAAATCAGTTGTTACATATCCCTTTCATCATTAGTGCTTGCGGGGCACGGATAGGTAGAATTTACGGTGCTGGAGGGCAACCTGGTATTTGTCTATATAAATAAAAAGTCGTAATAACTGTGTGTCTGTACATTGATTATTTGGGCGAAATTTCCCTACAGTTATCCGTTTCAGGTGTAGTAATACCCATCTGCATATTTTTGGTGTCTGTTTGGTGGTTTGTTGATTTGTCTGATTGTTTGTTTGTCTGAGTTCTTATAACTTGAAAGCTACTGGATATATTTCTACCAGTTTTGATATTTGGAATCCGCCTGTCCTTGGGGAGGTTTTGGGGCCAATATTATTTCTGAATACCTAAATTTGTTGGGGGTTTATCCGAAACCTAAACGGGCCGATGACCTTCGCTGTTAGGTCCCTTAAAATAAACAAGCAACAACAAGCGAAACCTAAACCATGATTTTGCACTCCCACAAAATATGCACATCCACAATTAATGGAAATCTACCATCGTTAATGGAAATCAATTTCTAAATCTTTTTTCTCATGTGCATCATTTCTATACGAGGATTAATTAGGGAGTTATCATGAAGGGTCGGTTTTGCAGGCTAGGGACAGCGGACATAGCCTTAAAGGTGTTGTAGGTGAAGAAGATTGCTTATCTATCTATATAAAAAATTCGTAACGGCCGTGTTTCTGTACATTGAATCTTTTGGCGATTTGTTCGTCCAGCTCTCCGTTTAATGGGTAATAATGACTGTTCCAGGAATTCTCTGGATAGAAGGTGCGGGCATGAATGGGTCGATATAAAACAGTTAGGAGGTTAGTTTAAAACTTTAAAAAACGGGCGAGTTGGCCGTGCGCGTAGAGGCGCGCGGCTGGGAGCTTGCATCCGGGAGATAGTAGGTTCAAATCCCACTATCGGCAGCCCTGAAGATGGTTTTCCGTGGTTTCCCATTTACACACCATGCAAATGCTGGGGCTGTACCTTAATAAAGGCTACGGCCGCTTCATTCCAACTCCTAGGCCTTTCCTATCCCATCGTCGCCATAAAACTTATCTGTGTCGGTGCGACATAAAGATCCTAGCAAAAGAAAAAAACTTTAAACTTACAGCTATATTACTATCTCTTACTTTTTTTTCTTTCCCAATGTTAGACTTTAAACATTCAGGTACCAAAATTTAGCTCACAAGCGATGTAACAACTTAATGAAAATCAGAAGAATCAATTAATAGCAAATTAGCAAGCTGGAGCTTGCAGCTCCCTAATTGCCAATATTACATGAGCTTTATTGCTTCCATTAACAAACATTAAAGGAGACGAGTCTCCCAATTTCTTTTACATCAACAGAAGGAGCGTTATTGCTCTAACGATTTACACTCAAGAATCTATTTTAAAAAATTTCCAGGCCTATCAAAGGCACAACCTTTATTTTACAAAATCAAACAGTATTCACTGCCTTAAACAGTTTGATATCTGTAACATGAAAAGAATGACACAGAGTTAACAGGGGTAGCGAGTACCCAATCTACAAGGTCTCCGGTAAAAACAAAGGTTAAATTACTGGCCCAAAAACCAAAAACCAAAATGGAAAGGAGGCGAACTCTAGCGCTCCTAGAAATTTACATTACATGCATAAAACCCTATTTGGGCTTATGACCCGATGTTAGAGAGGCTAAGCCTACATATCTGAGCTGACTAAATGGAGAAAAATATTTATGTCAGAGAAATTCAAAATATATTTTAAAAGCTACAAAATCATAGTCACCTCAGGATCAAGTTGAGAGGGAACCGAGTACCTCACCCTCTAATTCCTAATTTATGTTAAGTTCCTTCGTCTTGTTCGAAATCTACGTTTAAGACTGAAATTTACATTTTAGAAAATTTCAAATCTTACCCTCACGCTGGCTTTAAAATACTATCACATAATTAAGTTTGAACTGCCATTACCTTGAGCTGGTAGACCTCTCGAAGATGGACGAGGTACCCTCGCTCCATTTATAAACACACATTCTAGACTGGAGCGATCAATAAGGCAACCTGGTCCGAAAATGTGCGAGCCTTTATACTCGAGGGGAAGGTTCCGGAAAACTCTGGGCTAAGGCCCGACACACCAGCAATTCTTATTAATTAATCAAATAATTAAAAGAAAATTTTGATTGGTAGAATAATAAATGTACACAACTTTTCATTGGCCATCACCTTAAGTTGGCGGGAAGAGATAGAATAGATGATAAATTATGCATATCAAAAAACAAAAACAATATATTCCAGTTTAGACAACCTCTACATACAAAATTACTTTAGAATTTTAGTATTTCTTCTTCACACCAGAGGGCACAACATAAGTTTATAGCAGCGACATCTGTTGAAAAATGGTCACACTTCTTGTATTAGTTGCAATTTTCATTTATCAGATGGCATTCTCCAAGGCTCTTAACATAAGTATAAGGGGCGAGTGTACCTCCCGTACAACGACTATCTGCATATTTTTGGCTTTAGATTCCTGAAAAGTCCTCATTTTTACCGCCATCCGCCCAAATCAAGATTGCAGCACAATCGGCCAGACGAGCTAGAAAATTGAAATTTAGTAAAATTATACGTTTTAGCCTGTAACCGACGTAAAATTCCAAGATCTTTAATTTTTCCACTTTTATCCTCGAGGAATATCGGAATACCGAGGCAATTTTTATGACGGTGCAGACCTTCGTTTCGAGGTATTTCGTGTCTGAACGGTAAGTCATATCACAAAACGGATGGCATAATCTCCGTTTAAATTGGAATGATCTGCAACTTTGGTCCCATAAATTTTTTGTCTGATCTATATCCCTTATACGTCAGATTTGTCTCTATTTCTCAATTGTAAGTAAAATTTGCACATTTTCATACTTTGAATCACTTAAATGAAAGCTAGAATAATCAAATTCTACACGATCATTGGCTCACTCAGTAGTCATATGTGAGCTAAATGCTATGTTTGTAGCTGCAACATAATTATCCGAAAGTAACGCACTGTGAGATAATGTTACCCAAATTTCACCCTATTCAACGTTTCTAACTCAGTCTGCCCCATGAATAGATGAGATACGGGAAATGATCATAGGACCATCCATTTAGACCGCTGAATACGGCGCTATATGGTACACGTCGTCTTTCGATATGACGTACCTTTTAGCAGCAGTTAATGTGTAAATGAAGGTCTGCAATATCTTGAACATGCATATACTTATGTATGTCGATATAATATACCAGGTGGCTCACTGACGCCGTACTTTCTACTTATAAATGTCCCGCGTGCATAAGTGATGTGTGGGGTGTCTACCAACTGATTTTAACAGGGGAACTATTGCCAGCGGGCAGGTTACGTCAGAATATGAAGAGATAAGAAAGAGTCACACTCGCAGCATGTTACTCAGCGCTGCCGGTCGAATGCACCCCTTGCATTAGTAAACATCGTTTTCGACCGCATAGGTCTAGGCTGGTGTATGCTACAGCCGCACTATATTTTCTGTCTGCATATCGGCAGTAGCTAGTGTGATCAGCAGCGGTGAATACACAGACATTATTTTAATCTGGACAATCTCGTCGGAATGCAACAGAAGCTCCAAAGAGACGTATGCCTTCTACATACGTACTTCACCGAACAGTACTAGTTTTTGTTTCATACATGCAACTCTTCCACCGAGTGGAATGTATACACGTGTATAAATAAATAAGTTATTAGATATCCTTTTCTACAACTTTGGCGTGTTAACAAACAGTAGCGGTGATTAGGGGGTGCGGCGAGGAGGAACAGTCGCTTTCCCCCCTCCACTTTGTGGAGTACACAATACATTTCCATTCCACTTTAGCCAGCTGGAACTAGGAATTATTTTAAAAAGCTGTTTGTACAAACCTTGTTATCTTATCTGCTAATTCCTTCGTTTATTTTCTTTAATTTTTAACACAATTATTACGGAAATAGGCACAAAATGCCGTTAGTCGCCGCTAACCAATTTGTATAGCACTACGGCAAGTAATGGAGACTTTTCCTGTGCTGTGAGGAAGGGTAGTAGTGGTATATATCGTTTACCGAGGTCGTGGCCACTGAGTTATAGTTCACCCACTTCTCGCGCGCATTCATCAGTCTGGCAGTCTCTTTAGTGTCTGTTAGTTTCTTAGTATTAAAATACTAAATTATTTTTAATTGCATAATCATGCTGTACTTCTATGTAATTATACCGTTCGAGGTGGCGGTGGGGTTACGGACGTGCAGCTCTGAGTTTGCACTCGGGAGATAGTAGTATCGAATCCCACTGTCAGCAGCCCTCGATAAAAGAGATGATTGCATGGAACAAAAACGAATGATGTTTGGCGAAATATGTGTGTAGAAGGCGTACGTCTGTTTGGAGCTTCTGTTGCATTCCGACCAGGTTGTCCAGATTAAAATAACGTCTACGTATTCACCGCTGCTGATCACACTAGCCATTGCCGATATGCAGACAGCAAATATAGTGCGGCTGTAGCATACACCAGCCTAGAACAATGCGGTCGAAAACGATGTTTACGAATGCAAGGGATCCATCCGACCGGCAGCGCTGAGTAACATGCTGCGAGTGTGACTCTGTTTCTTACCTCTTCATATTCTGACGTAACCTGTCCGCTGGCAGTAGTTTCCCTGTTAAAATAAGTTGGTAGACACCCCACACATCACTTATGCATGCGGGACATTTATAAGTAGAAAGTACGGCGTCCGTGAGCCACCTAGTATATTATTATTATTGATGTCTATTTGTAGCGATCAAGAAAGAGTGTGTGATCAGAACTCCCCACATCGACTTTGACTGGCAGTAGGCATGGAGTCATTTTCCAACTCCTGTGTAAGTGGCATTAGTAAGGAGGGGCCACCATTGTAATGAATAATTCCCTAATCGTTTTCACTTGCATAAGGCAAGGGAACATGCAAATGTATTCAAAACTCCCTTACCCGATTGTGTTTGGCTATGAGCAAGGGTGCCCGCCATTATGAACAAATGTATCCATCTAAAATGTGGCTGGCATTAGGCATAGTTGGCTGCTATTTTAATGGAAAATCACCAACTAGGTGCGACTGACAGTAAGCTGGCTGGCATTAGAAAAAGGGGCCTGTCATTATAATTACGACGGCACAACTCAATTTGACTGGCAGTAGGTAAGTCGCCTGCCATTGTAATAAAAGCTCCTCAACTGTAATCTGTCTGGAAGTAGGAAAGAGGGCCTGCGATTGTAACAGTAACTATCCATATCGATTGTGACTTCGCATTGGGCAATGTGGTCTGTCATTATAATGTAAACTTCCCAACTCGATTGTGAATGGCAGTAGGCAAGTGAGCCTGCCGTTATCATCACAACTCCGCAATTCACACTTTGCATTGGAAACAACGTATGGGGACCTCCCCATGCTGTTTCTCAGATAACGCTGAAAGGCATGCAAATTAAGAAAAATGTAATTCACTGCATGTACAGTTATTTACTTCGATATCCGTATACAGTGTAGAATACCGTAGCGAAGCACGGGTACATTTGCTAGTGAATTAATCAAATGCTATTTAGCACTCAATATTTGTGTAATTTATTTAATCTGCGCGTAGCGAAGCACACTCAATATTTGTGTAATTTATTTAATCTGCTCGTGTGGTAACATAAACGTCCAGAGCATGGTGTGCCGTAGCTGAAAATACTAATGATATGTTGTCCAATATTTTAATTAATTATCTTAAATTGCATCGTTTTCCTACTTATTAACGGCACCGTCTCTGTCTCCATGGTTTAAATTTGAATCCGCCACATTAGTAAATTGTAATAAAAATCAGTACGTTGCTAAGGGACGCACTGAAACATTTTCCTTAAGTCCTGCACATTTTTCTTAAGAATGTGCGACGTTGTAGAGTGTGCTTTTTTTCTGTAAGGAGTGGTAATATCGTCATTGACTTTGGAAGATAAAATAAATGTATCTGCAATCCAATGGATCATGGACGCATGATGACGTTCAGCGTTAGAACCACGTAAGTCCTGGACTTGTGCAGTCTTCGAAAGGAGCTCAGTATTTGACTGGAAATGGTCCGTTTACCCCTAATACTCGCCATCTTACCGGTAACTCGTCTTCCTTGTTTTATAAGTAATCGATTTAATTCTATCTACAATTTTTGCGAGATAGTTTCGATTCAGCATTCTTACCGAGGAAGTAAAATCCGCATACACCCATATCACATTAAACGGGCACACCATAGAACAACCCGAATATATGAAACACCTGGCAAGCAAAAATTGCGAGTAATGCACTAAATAAAACGGATATTACTGGCAGGATAAACTAAAGAAACCGCATTTAAGAAACGCATAAGCCTATTCACTCTACACATAGTAGGCTGTTCATTAGGAAAAGATTACTCAGAAGCTTCATGGGAGAATATGTACGGAACCATTAGAGTTGTGGGGCTGTACATGTATATTAAATATTATTTCAGTGTTTAACACTTAAAATCGGATATAGGTTATTGGTAACAATGTTATTTTTTGACAATTAACTGAGGTTTTGTGCTTGGAAATTCGATTGAGTGCAAACGGACATGTTCAAATTTCCCAGCTTTCCACACAATAGCTGTTCTTTATCATGCCAACTTGAATATTAAAGCCGTTCGTCACTTTTAATTTTGTATGTATGGAATAACATTATTACAAGTTCTCAATCGACGTATCAGTTTGTATGAAATAGGTTGTATCATAGGAACCTTCAACTGTGCTCTGTTTCCATCTCCGAACTATAGAGGGACGTTCGCTCGGACCGACATAAAACGCAACTTCACCGAGCGAGATCGCCGTGTGGTTAGGGGCGCGCAGCTGTGAGTTTGAATTCGGGAAATTGTGGGTTCTAACTGTACTGTCTGCAGCCCTGAAGAGGGTTTTCCTTAGTTTCATACTTTCATACCAGGCAAATGCTGGGGCTGTAGGTCTACCTTAATTAAGGCCATGGCCACTTCTTTCACATTCCTATCTCCTTCCTATCCTATCTTCGCCATGTGTTGGTGCGACGTAAAGCAACCTGTAAAAAAAAACAGAAAAGAACTGATTAAACCAAGAAGTTATTACAAACGTTCACACATTGACAGTGATGAATGAAGAAAAGAACGAGTTTAATGTTCTCTTACGGTCACTCAGACCGCGCGTCCATGTTAACGGTTAAATTAACGAACGAATTTGTCCTGATAAGAACCGAGGAAATGAATTAACTCTGAAGCAATATCGCGAAACCGTGCATAGCTAATTTGCCACATATTGCGAAAGGAATTGGATCACAAATGTTTCGACGAAGCTCTGTACGCATACCAGTTCATTATTACATTGGCCAGCGGTTTCGATGTGCTAGATTGTAAAAACTATGAAGATATGAAACGGAAAATTGAAAAATGCAGTGGTTTGGAGAATGAACAAAAATAAATCTTCGACTTCAAAACTCTCTGTAGTGTTCGATAGCTAGATAGCTGCATTATCGAGTATTCGGGTGATAGTGGGTTCGAACCCCATTGTCGGCAGCCCTGAAGATGGTTTTCCGTATTTTCCCATGTTCACACCAAGAAAATACTGGGGCTGAACCTTAATTAAGGCCACGGCTTCTTCCTTCCCAGTCCTAGCCCTTTCCTGCCCCATCGCCACCGTAAGACCTATCTGTATCGGTGCGACGTAAAGACAACAACGGCGTAACACGAATAGCAAAATACTTAACGGAAACGGCCTGTTTACGTGCCGAATTATTTATCACAATCTCTGCTCTGACAAAGTTAGTTTCTTCCATTAAATGAAAGGATTTTTGTCGCGCATATTATAATTTCAATATCAAAATTATATTCAGTCCTCTTATATTGTTTTCCCCCATTCGTAATTAATAGTGATCGCTTTATATCTACTATGTGCTGCGTTGCATACAAACAGATGCCTCGGTGAATGTGTAGAAGTTTGTATTAGCAAGAACCCGAATACCTACCCCCAAAGTGAAGTAATTAACCAGACGTGACAAAAATATCCAACCTATGTGAAATTTACTCCATAACCCTCTGAATAGAAGGCTACTATGCTGATATTTCAGCTAATGCACTGAACATTAAACTCGCTTTTTTCAGTGGCAGATAATAAAAGAAAAGCATTAACATCAGGATTTTTTCACATCTCATGAATTCCATCATACTTTCTCTTCCTTGTTGTCTTTCACTCCGTGGTAAACTTTTCACTAAGTTCTTTGCCGAGATTTCTTCCTTTTCGTGCAAGTTTTGCAATCACTATACCGCAAACCTTCACCGGCTCACTTCTAATTAAAAGTGAGCTCAAGAGAAATGTAAAGTAATATTATTCCATACCACATTTCACACAGAACTTAAGACTTGCTAGTTTCTTCTTAAGCATAGGATGTTACACTTAGAAATCATTTGCAGGAAGTTTCCGCCAACAAATAGGAATATTTTCAAAGCTAAGCTTCATTGTTTTCAGATTTACTATAAATTCCATCAGTTTAAAATGCAAAGCTCGTTCTTATTATTAATATCGTCTTCCTCCTTGTCATACGTCCATGGAATTACATAATAAAATTTTCAAAGTTACACCATCTTGTGCTAAACTGTTCGTCGCTACTCCAATATGTCTATCATATGTACATTTTCCAATATCCTTCCGTCTTTTCAAAATCAATTGAGCAGGCCTTAAATGTGTCAGTAAATACAGGAAAATTACTTGCAACGCTAATACGTAACTTTCTTCCTAGAAGAAAAAACATTCTACGAAGGAAGACGGAGACATCTAAACAATCTGAATTTCTTGTCTTTGTCTGTATAATTCGTCACACTGTTGTGCTTACGATAAGACCTTGTAAGGTAGACCATTACCGTTCTTACAGCCAGGCAGTCTTAATGAATCTTCTTATAGCTTTCTCTCGTCGTAGTGCCTCGACGATACTCTCTGCGTGATTATCAGTCTATGCCCGCAGTTAAGACAATGGATTGAGATTTATTTTCGTTACAGGAAGCCGTCTCTGTGCCTTTTTCAGAGTTAATAACGCTTTAGTACGACTAGATCAATGCACACAATATACCGTCGCTGCCGGGACAAAACCTCCTATGTGAAATATTTTAGCTTAGAACTTTGGCCGCTAAGGTTCTGTCATCTAAAGTGGAATATTGTGTGAATATGGTCAAGGCTCTTCATAATGTGTGTGCTGCGGGTCAGTATATCTCCAAAAATATTATCACATAGGAGGTTTTGTCCTGGCAACGACGATATACATTCGTGTATTCAAGGCAAGTGGACAGAATGTATCACCTCTTATGTATTATATTACGTTCTTGCTCTTTATTGACACTTGGACCACTGTACAGATGTCATTATTTGGATTTAAAAAGTATAATTTGTTTTATTTCTGCCTAGGACAATCATTCAAGCTGATATATATTCAAACAGATTAGAAATGAAAATCATCTGTGTCAAGTGAACTAATTAAAAGTAATTTATAGTGAGGGATATTGTATAAATTATGTCTATCTCAAATATGTTGAGAATATATTTTGTAAAACTAGACAAGCATCCTCTATTTTACACTAACCAGGGAGAAAATAATGGAAGGAGTACGACACTTCGAAAATGAAGGTATCGGCCAAAGAAGACAAGGGCACTAGGCCTCAGAAACCTAATACAGTCGGGGTCGGAAAAGAACAAGAGTTCAACAAGGGAGGTCGGATAGGATAGGTGAAAGTGAGGAGCCTGGAACAAGTAAGTGGAAACATTGGCAGGACTCAGCTAAGGGCTATGTGGTTGAAAACATACGCTCACAACTTAAGAGCCCCTGGCGCCACTTTCAACGCCTTTTACGATAGGCTGAGGAAAGCAACGGGAAACTACCTCACTCCTCATTTCCCTAGTGCGCTTCTTCAGTGATGCCTAGACCATCTGTGACAGTTAGTGGCAGAGTTGTTGAAGATCGAACCAGCCTTAGGGCTGAAGACTTAACATACATTACGATAGGTAAGGGATACCGTGGGTGTTATTCTACCGCTCCCCCAACAGGGGAATACCATATCCTACCAATTACTGACTAGGTGAATCAGTAGTTGTGTGGCGACTCACGATTCGAAGTTCAAGGTTTCAATCAGTTTTTGATGGGTCGTCAAGACTTTTGGCATTCATTCTTCCTGTTGACGGGGAAATCACTAATCATGTGCGTGATTACATTTTAGACGACCAGATATTGCGCAGTTTACAGAGCAGGGCTTAGGCCCATAGTATTACAAAAGAAGATCACAAAGGTGAGCAATGAAACCATGCCACCTGTAGCGTAGTCAGCTCTCCAGCGTTATGTTAAATTTGTAGGGAAATGAATAAGTAGCTTGACACCGGGGGATCATACATTTCTAAATATATGTAGAAAGTGCAAATAGCCCCGAATGTACACATTCGTGGCTTCCTTGTTGGATCTTGACACCTGGATCCCAGCGTCGAGCAACTACGTTGTTAAACCTAACAAGCCAAAAATATAGCTAGTGAAGAGTTACGTAAATCTGTATTCAAGTGGAAATTTACAAAACTTGGAATGTGTTTCCAAGCTTACGTCTTCTACCCGTCATTGTTCTATATTACCCGAATATTCTCTTCATAGTGCCTTACGTACGCATCATTCTCATTGTACTCTAAAAACTTAATTATAAATATTTAATTAATTTTAATTTTTACAGAAAACAATGTAAATTATATCAACAGTATTAGGCAATTTAATTTTAATTGTATTTATGTTGTTTCAAAACTATTTAGTTTGTATTATTACCATGTCTTGCATTTTTTTTTTACATTTGTAACAGTTATTTTAAAGCGTATAAGTGTAACAGAGGGCCGTGAGCCTAACTTCGCCCGTTATGTAAGTCATGGTCCACCTCTGTGGTGTAGTGTTTACTGTTATTAGCTGCCAGCCACGGAGGCCCGGGTTCGATTCCCGGCTCTACCACGAAATTTAAAAAGTGGTAGGAGGACTGGAAATGGATCCACCTCAGCCTCGGGAGTTCAAGTGAGTAGAAGCGTTTCGATTCAACCAACCTCGAAGTGGTTTTCCGTGATTTTTCACTTCTCCTCCGGGTAAATGCCGAGATGGCTCCTATCTTAAAGCCACGACCGCTTCTTTTCATCTTCCTTGTCCACCCCTTCTAATCTCCCCATAGCGCCACAAGGCCCTGTTCAACATAGCATGTGAGTCTGCCTGTGTGAAGTACTACTCCTCCTCCCAAGTTGTAACCCCGACCCAAAGTCTCACGATCCAGGATACTGCCCTCGAGACGGTAGAGATGGGGATCCCTCGCTGAGAAAGAGGGTAAAATAAACTCTGGAGTGCAAATGCATTTAGAAGTATAGGAAGAAAGAAAGAAAGAAAGAAAGAAAGAAAGAAAGAAAGAAAGAAAGAAAGAAATAATATCGAAACGTTAGCGAAAATCCGTTAGGCGCTGGACGTTGGTGATTATTGACATTTTTAGAACTTTGACAAACTACTCCATAATTTCAAATGAATTTTCGACAATTTTAAACTGTTTATTATCCATATGTCACAAAATGTTTGCGAAAGTAGAAGAAATTCTTTGCACAACTGTTTCCCCAAATGTTCACTATTTCGTTTCCTATCCCCATATACGCGTAGAAGTAACTGAAAAGATTCGAAAGGCACTTCACACAATATGTTACCATACCGAAATCCAAAGCAGCAATAATTATTAACCACTTCGCACGGCGATTTTTTACCTCAAAATGTCACCACTGTTGCATGACCTGATAACGCCTTACCGTGGTCATACTCTATTTATTAGATACTCCTCTTTCATTCTTCTTATTATCCCGATTTTCCAACACTTGTGTGGCCGTAGGTCCAAACTGTATTGTACACGGGTATTTGGCTCTGAGTTACAGTCGGATGTAATTCCTGACGCCAAATCCACGTCAAGGGACGCAATCAGTGTTGCGTGTTCCTGTGGTGGTTTTTAATGTGGTGTGTTTTCTGAATATGAAGAGAAAAGTGTTGGGACTAAGAGTTGCGGCAATGTTTAAAACCAGTTAGGTATATTTGGTAAATACGACAACCTTGGTTTTAAGCCGTTTAATACCGGGTTCACTTGGTGTAATTGTTAGATTGGCAATTTCAATGCGCGTAAAGAAGAGTAACATTTAAAAGCTGTTATTTCTTAAATACATTCCATTGTCCAAAAATCATTGTTATTAGATATTTAACTCCAAACTGTGTGCAAACCATACTTGAAACATTTAGGAACAGAAATTTCAATACAACATTGTCTAAGTTTTACCTCATAGAGGCTACTGTACATGGTTGCAAAGTATAAAGAAATAATTTTCATTGAAAACTCAGAAAACAAATAAATTGCTAATTAAACTTCTGAACAAACAAAAACATATAATCTGTAGTCGTTAATCATAATATTAGTCAGATTCGTCTTTACACGGTTGCTGAAATGTTCCGATGACCTGCGTGTCACCCATGTACCCGAGGTTCCATTGTATATAAACCAGTTTTTCAGTTGTACCTGGAGATAGTCTGTTTAGTAGTGATTGCGAACTCCTCCGTGAGCCGACCAATTTCGCTTACTTACTGCTAAGGAATGTTGTACATTCAAAATTCTAGAAGCATGTCAACATAAGGGTTGTTTCGTACTTAAGCCTTTCCACCAAACAGTAGAAGATACATGATTTGCTGCATTACGTAAAGCATTCTGTTAGAGAAAGCATTTGTCTGCCCGAAATGAGTCCGAATTCCCCACATTAATGCCACTGTCATATCCCAATACTTCATTCATTGTTGCGATGAAGTCTAGAGCCTGTTTCTCCTGCTCCTGACTGAAAGTTTCCCCCTTAAACGGAGATCAAACATATTTGCCGCAGATTCACACTTGTACCTCAGGTTTACAGCACCTTTAATGGACGATTCGTCTACTGGAGAAAGTGTATTACATTCTACAAGTACAGCGTCTACTTCCCTAGAAATACCATCACAGAATTCATGTGCATACTGAACCATTCCCTGAATGCCTCAATAGACGTAATATGGTAATCTTAGCAACGCATCAATTATTTGCATGCAAGAAGCAGGGTACGAACTCTGAAGTTCCGTTATAAGCAAGCTGGGCGCGGTATGGAATGGAATTTTCCAGAGGGTAGCTCTCCACTTTGAATTCGAAGCGAGTCGTTGCCATGGTTACTATGCACGCTACCCATGTTCAAACTTTCAAACTGACTGAATTTTGTGTGGGAGTGGCTAGATTCAAACGAAGAGAGCTCTACAACAAGATGCCAGGATGACAAATTTCGAACTCGCAGTAATGCATCTCGAGATCGTCAGCGGTCATTTCCCCATTAAGCTAGGATTCCACAGTTCCAAACTAAATATCACCTGCAGTCATAACTATCATTCACTCTTCGATCCTAATAATGTCATTTCGAGTCTATATTTAATAATTTCATTTGAACGAGAAGTCGTTGACAAGGAGAAAGCCAGTCAACCGTCACCCAGCTACCGTTAGCCGTGGGTGCGCCTCGTGACACAAAGGGGTAGGTGGTTACTTAAGGAGCCCTAGCGGGATAAGCGTCCTCATTCTTCTGAACTTGGTGGTGCGAGTAACACGCTGTCCGCGAACGGGAGACTTTCTTTGTATTAACAAAGGACCGTTATAGCCTACACTTGTGCGCGTGTATAGTTTACTTTATTTTCATCTCGAGCAAGACAGTTACAGGACAGTTTAATGTCCTAAGTTATAATTCGCCGTGTCCATAGACCACGAGTTGGTCCCGCGTAGATTTTACTTAGAAATTCAAATTAATTAAAGCTCGAGCGCTGCACGTGAGATTGATGAACACCCGAACTGTGACCGGTATCTCACAGCGGTTTTAGAGCGGGTTACATGTGTCGTGTGCGTCTCGTACATTTAGCCGCTACATAAACTTATGTCGATTGGGTTTGAACCCTTAAACTGATGACACATACTTCGGACTAATATTTATGTGTAGGCTGAGCCAATTACAGCCTAACATCAGGATCGGCATCGTGTATAGTGTACACGTTAAGCGGTGAAGAAGTTGGTATTAATCTACTTGTATTCTGCAGAAACCCAGGAGAGAATCATGGAGGAACGTGGTATCAACGTCTGGACCTGCCAACCATTGTGTAGCACCAGAATTATGAGCAGCTAAGCAGCCTAGACATGTGGCTGTGGAATCCGGGGTGAATGACGACTGACTACGAAAGATAAGTACCAAAATCCAATGTTAAATGGCATGATACTTGTAGGGAAAGTACATTCAGGTTAGGGAAATTAGCTACTAGTTAGTCTTGTTAAATAACAGCTATTACAGCTGTAGTCTGGTTAGTTTCATGTAACGGTAAATATCTGGCAAAGGGGGTGTGCATGCTCTTCACCTATGCCACTTGTACATATTTATTTTAGTTAAAAGGGTAGAGGGTCACGCATTAGGAATTACTTAGTCTGTTTGTGTTCATTTTTTTTTTGCTTGTGTGTTTTATGTTATTCCACGTTTGCTGTAGTTATTTGGGGAAGAGAGTCATTGATATGAACAAGGGCCATCCGCCAACACCGTTGGGAATTCACGTAATTAGCAGCATAAAGTTAGTCAGGTAATTCTCTGCATGCTATATTGATATTATTTCAGCTGTCTCGGAAATTGTTGTGCGAGCCTTTTCTACGTTGAGATAGTTAGTTTCTTTTAAAATTGCGGGAAGGCAAGTCAGGGGTAACACTTGGGGACGAACCCAAGATAATTGAGAGGAGAGGCTTGACATGCTTGAGGCTTGAAATGAGGCCTAATATATGTGTTAAGGCGAGATATGCCTTTGAAAATTGAGGGAGCCTTAATACGTGAGTGCTAAGTTAGCCAGCAGAGAAATGTAAAGAATGCATCGGCTATGAAGAGTTTAGAGAAGGCTTTTCTTTACTTGTTTTGCCTCGAGAATATTTGTGTAGCAGGCCAAGACCTGACCACTTGCAGTACCGTTAGTCAAGTGAACCACTGGCAGAGAATATGTCTCCCCTACTGTGTGAAAGTGAAAGTCGCCCTGAGGGTGCTTTCCCTCGACAGCTCAGTATTTGTTTTCCTCCACAGCTGATTGTTACAGAGCCGAGAATATTGACAACATTGTGTCTGTCAAGACGCAAAATCTGACGCCGTCTGCATACGAGTTCGACTCCCCAGATATCATCATTAGTGTGTGTATATATATATCTGTATGTAGTTCTTTCCACAGGTGCGATCTTCTGCTTTGTTTATGTGATTTATGTCTTGTGAAAATTTTGGTGCATGACAGCTCGTCAGCTGATTTCATTGATTTCCAGTTCTGCCTGGACTGATTTGGTGAGCCCGCGAGCCCACGGTCGAAGCTGTGTAGTACATAAGTAAATTAGGGAGCCCCCTTATGCCATAGTGTCTTTATATGGGTGTATCCGCAATTTAGACGGACTGTAAATATTTGTATTAGCTATTTCACGAATGTATTAGTCCTACCGGTTCATCATAGAGACGTTGTGTTGCGACACAGCCTACGGGTAATCATATTGGATTTATGGTTCTTATCCGGAGTAGTCAGCCATTAAAATACGATGGGTCAAATAAATTTTAGTCGTCGTATAATGAAGTCGTCAAATAATTTAATCGTCAATTAATTTTGTCGTTAGAGGTTTTATTCATTTTTTTTTGGTCGTTGACCGTTTGTATGTCAGCTGTTATAACGTCAGCCCATAATTAATTAACCTGTAATTGCTAAAATTTTAACCAATCAACTTAATTATATTGACGACTAATTCCCCTGTATAGTTACGAGGATTCACTGTAATTTGTCGGGCCTGAACCCGATCTTGTTTGCTTGTTTTAATTGAAAATTTTCTTGTAAGCGCTTTACGCAGTGTAATTAGTTATATTTATGACTGGTTTGAGGTCGATTTCGGTTATTATTATAATATTCCATTTAGCAGGGACCATTTATATGTTTTTCTCGGGATAAATAAATCCATTTTACCCCATTAGCGTTTCTCATTTCAATATATATGTCCATTCTTCCTGTCAATATACTCATTAGTATAAGTATAGATTAATTTTTTTGAGTCGCCCAAAATTCATCGAACAGGACCACCGCTTTACCGAACCCTGAGTCTAGTCGGGAATAAAGGCAGGAAATGGTACATATATTTTATGGCGCCTGTACAACTTTGGGGCAATCGTCATTTGGGCGGCACCTGACGTATCCTTTTCGCGACGTAGTGTTAGCATTATTTTAACGTGCGTGATCATAATATTGTATCCACTGTGCGACATTTTGATAGAGCGCATCTTTAGGAAAGATATGTATGTAATGACCCTAAGTGTGGATGCGTTATTATGATTATTAGTATTTGGACAGAGCTTATAATCTTGTTCGGAATAAACCATGGAATTAGAACATGAGGCGAGTGCCATTTGAGCTGTGTCTACTTTCTTTAGCGCCATAGCGTAAGACGCCCACAAGTGTAGTTATTATATTTATTTCGTTATCATGTTAGGACATTGGTTCGAAGTCAGGCATTTAGTATTTAATGTAGTAGTTAAGTTCGAACCTGGGTGCACTAAAACCTGGCAATCTAGCGTTAGACATCTTGAGTCTAGCAGTCCCATGTGCGGGTATACGTGTTAGTATACGGACATAAGGGCAAGGTTTCGATTGAAATCGTGTGTTTAGGAAGAATCAGGAAAGCCTAAATGCACCAGATAACGTTAGATCTGAATCGGCATTTAAATTCTAGTGTTAGGTGAAATGAGAAACATGAGCCGATAAGCAAGGCATGTCAGACAAATTAAATGACTCTATTTGAGCCTGAGAACAATAAAATGATTTCTCAATGAGGTAAAGTGGACGATGACATATCCTTCAGATATGAATCGTCACAGACAGCCTGAGCATCTGTTTGCGTACAAATGTTCATTGCCAGTATCTTACATAGCTTTCCAACTAGAATAAGGTTAGACACACGGGATGACCTCAGTTCCATGTGAAGTAGTATGATTATGCTTGCGTCTATGTCAAAGGTTTGTGGCCGATAAACCTCTGTTTGGAATATTCGCCTCAAACCGGAGATGTGTTGTAAGCAGGGTCATGTGCTGTTGTCTAGCACTTAGCCTTGAGCCCAAAGTTAGGATATTTAGAGATTTTTATAAAGCTGAAATATTTGGGGCTACAATTTATACTTTTTTTGAATAATTCCTCGTGATTGTACTTTTATTGTGTTATTGCGGTATTAGGAAAACATAGATTTGGTCCGATAGGAAGCTTCTAAGTGGTGAGTTATTTAGCCACATTGATTGCTGTCTGATTAACGTAGGGTATTAGAAGCTTAAATTTTAATAATTCTTAAAGTACAGTGAATACAGGGAATAATTGACCCGTAGGTATAGTTCATTCGTCCCGGTGACCCAGCCGCGCCGTCGCATTTGTAACAGTATCATCATGTCGATGACCTTAGAGGAGTTGTTGGCGAAGTTAGAACTGAACGCGCAGGAAAGTGCACGTCGTATGGACGAGGCGGTAAGAAAGCTAGGAGAGGAACTTTCAAAGAGGATGGACCAAAAGACGGACGAGGCGGATAAGCGCGAAAGGGAGCGTATGATGGAACTCACAAATAGAATAGATGAACAATTTAAGCAAGTTGCGGATAACAGTGAAAAATTACGTGAGGAACTAAGCGCGCAATTAAAGCAGGTGACAGGAGAGTTAGAGGTGAGAATAGACACTGTGCAGAAATGCTGTCGTGAAGGGTTAGAGAGAGTAGAGAAGCGACTAGACGAGGTAGAAATCAAGACTCAAATGCAGGTTGAAAGGATAAGGAATTCTGTTGAGGAATTATCTAGCAAGGTGGCGGAAAATGCTACTAAGACAGACAAGCGCTTAGATGAGATGACGTCAAGCTTGGATGGGGCTCGAACGGAAATAGGTTTAAACCGAAGTGCCATAGATAAGTTATCTACAGATACTGAGACTCGATTTGAAACCATGTCGGCCGAGATTAGTACAAAAATTGCTAACGCCCAGCAGAAGACGGAAGACAAATTAGAAATTAAAATTAAGGAAAGGCAACGGGAAACTGAGGAAAAGATGTTGGAGATGGAGAAACAATTGAGGGAAGAAATAGAGGATGAAATAGCTGAAAAAGGGAAGGAAGTGAAGAGAATGATATTGGCGGACCGTGAATTAGTGAGGGCAAACAATCAGGAGGTAGGTGCTAGTATTGAGGCTTGGAGTGAGGTCACACAGAAGAATCAGAACAAGCTGAGCTCAATGGAGCAGGAACTAGCACATATGAAGGATAAAATTGAGCTGATCGATTTACGTACTAATAAGGAGTTCAGTCGTATTAAATGCTCGATACAGCAGCAAAGCATGGAGAGACCTGCAAGCCAGAGCAGCGAGCCCGCATTATTCAACGATCTTTTACATCTCCCTAGACCCGAAGAACGTACTTCGACTCCCAACGCGACAGGAGGGACGCCTGTATATAATATTATTCGTGCTCCTGAGGACAAGCCGAAGATATTCACGGGGATAGAGGATAGAACACCACGGGCATTTCTACGTGAGCTTGAGGATTATATGTCTGATTTAAAGATACCTCCAGAGAGAAAGCTCAGAACTGTGGAGAAATTCCTAGGAGACGACGCCCTAAAGTGGATGAGTGCTTTCAGATATACGTTTAGCACGTATGAAGAGTTTAGGGAGGCCTTTCTAAAGAAATTTTGGGATGTCACTGTGCAACAAGGACTTCGGATGGAATTGTACACGAAGAAATATCCAACCACGTGGCCAACCAAGTATTCTCCTTTCTTCGTGGCCCAGGTCATTAAGTTTAGGGATCTAGACGTACCCCCAAGCGAGAATGAGATTATCGCTGCTATATCCAGGCAATTACCGGTAGAAGTTCAACGGACGCTAATCGCTGCGAACGTTAAAACCGTGGCAGATGCCGAAGTCACTTTACGTCAGCTCGACCAAACATCTAGCCAGAATCAACCTCGCATGAGGAACTCAGAGGCCGTACATACTGTGACAGTAAGCGAAGATGAAGGACCGCCGCCGAAATTACGGAAAAACGGCGAGCGGCAAAATTCAGGCACACAAACCACGACTCGACATGCGAGATTTGGGAATAATCAACCGAAGAATTCGAGGTGGCAATCACGGAGTCCGATAGATGACAGGAGAAGCAATGGACATCGGGGAAATCCGCAGGAACAGAGAGGAAGAAATTATCCTAATGGCCATAATGGTCGGACGTACAGGTATAAGCACGGGAATTGGTCAGGACCCAGAAGACCTTATTATGGGTGGGATGAAAGAGAGCCAAGGAACCGAGGAAATACGGGAAACGTTCGGCCAAGCTACGAACAGCGTAGTAATGAATCCCGGAAATATGTGGAGGAGTTGAGAAACAGAAGACAAGGAGAAGCTAGATGGCAAGAGGCAATTCAAGAAACAGGAGAAGAGCCGTGCCATGGGGCCGAAAGTGCCTCATATCGTGAGTTTAGAAGGGAACAACAAGGACCAGATTTGAACCCGAACGCTCCGAGTTACAATGCTGCAGGTGGGACGTACGGAAGAAACCACAAACCCCAGTAAAAGGATGTAAATTACGACGGCGAAGAAGATGAGGACATCGAGGAAGAGGAAGACTTGGAAGCAGGACCTATTCTGGTAGAAGCAGAAGAAGAAGAAGAGGAAGTCGTTGAGGACGTCAACATCATTGTAAATGGAATTCTGGAACAATCTGCTGAAGATACATGCAAGGGATGTGCTAGTAACCAACGTAAAATTCAAGCTTTACTTGACATCTATTACCACGCTAGGACGGCCAATGAACGCATGAAGGAGGAATCTGAACGACTGCGAAGTGAGAAACGAGAGTGCCTTAGCGACCCACAACTGTGTTAGAGATGATGCGTTGTATTACTGCTAAAAAAAAGTTTGCTTGCAGCAAATTTTTACCCAGAGTGGGCGGAGAATGAACCATTCCCTGAATGCCTCAATAGACGTAATATGGTAATCTTAGCAACGCATCAATTATTTGCATGCAAGAAGCAGGGTACGAACTCTGAAGTTCCGTTATAAGCAAGCTGGGCGCGGTATGGAATGGAATTTTCCAGAGGGTAGCTCTCCACTTTGAATTCGAAGCGAGTCGTTGCCATGGTTACTATGCACGCTACCCATGTTCAAACTTTCAAACTGACTGAATTTTGTGTGGGAGTGGCTAGATTCAAACGAAGAGAGCTCTACAACAAGATGCCAGGATGACAAATTTCGAACTCGCAGTAATGCATCTCGAGATCGTCAGCGGTCATTTCCCCATTAAGCTAGGATTCCACAGTTCCAAACTAAATATCACCTGCAGTCATAACTATCATTCACTCTTCGATCCTAATAATGTCATTTCGAGTCTATATTTAATAATTTCATTTGAACGAGAAGTCGTTGACAAGGAGAAAGCCAGTCAACCGTCACCCAGCTACCGTTAGCCGTGGGTGCGCCTCGTGACACAAAGGGGTAGGTGGTTACTTAAGGAGCCCTAGCGGGATAAGCGTCCTCATTCTTCTGAACTTGGTGGTGCGAGTAACACGCTGTCCGCGAACGGGAGACTTTCTTTGTATTAACAAAGGACCGTTATAGCCTACACTTGTGCGCGTGTATAGTTTACTTTATTTTCATCTCGAGCAAGACAGTTACAGGACAGTTTAATGTCCTAAGTTATAATTCGCCGTGTCCATAGACCACGAGTTGGTCCCGCGTAGATTTTACTTAGAAATTCAAATTAATTAAAGCTCGAGCGCTGCACGTGAGATTGATGAACACCCGAACTGTGACCGGTATCTCACAGCGGTTTTAGAGCGGGTTACATGTGTCGTGTGCGTCTCGTACATTTAGCCGCTACATAAACTTATGTCGATTGGGTTTGAACCCTTAAACTGATGACACATACTTCGGACTAATATTTATGTGTAGGCTGAGCCAATTACAGCCTAACATCAGGATCGGCATCGTGTATAGTGTACACGTTAAGCGGTGAAGAAGTTGGTATTAATCTACTTGTATTCTGCAGAAACCCAGGAGAGAATCATGGAGGAACGTGGTATCAACGTCTGGACCTGCCAACCATTGTGTAGCACCAGAATTATGAGCAGCTAAGCAGCCTAGACATGTGGCTGTGGAATCCGGGGTGAATGACGACTGACTACGAAAGATAAGTACCAAAATCCAATGTTAAATGGCATGATACTTGTAGGGAAAGTACATTCAGGTTAGGGAAATTAGCTACTAGTTAGTCTTGTTAAATAACAGCTATTACAGCTGTAGTCTGGTTAGTTTCATGTAACGGTAAATATCTGGCAAAGGGGGTGTGCATGCTCTTCACCTATGCCACTTGTACATATTTATTTTAGTTAAAAGGGTAGAGGGTCACGCATTAGGAATTACTTAGTCTGTTTGTGTTCATTTTTTTTTGCTTGTGTGTTTTATGTTATTCCACGTTTGCTGTAGTTATTTGGGGAAGAGAGTCATTGATATGAACAAGGGCCATCCGCCAACACCGTTGGGAATTCACGTAATTAGCAGCATAAAGTTAGTCAGGTAATTCTCTGCATGCTATATTGATATTATTTCAGCTGTCTCGGAAATTGTTGTGCGAGCCTTTTCTACGTTGAGATAGTTAGTTTCTTTTAAAATTGCGGGAAGGCAAGTCAGGGGTAACACTTGGGGACGAACCCAAGATAATTGAGAGGAGAGGCTTGACATGCTTGAGGCTTGAAATGAGGCCTAATATATGTGTTAAGGCGAGATATGCCTTTGAAAATTGAGGGAGCCTTAATACGTGAGTGCTAAGTTAGCCAGCAGAGAAATGTAAAGAATGCATCGGCTATGAAGAGTTTAGAGAAGGCTTTTCTTTACTTGTTTTGCCTCGAGAATATTTGTGTAGCAGGCCAAGACCTGACCACTTGCAGTACCGTTAGTCAAGTGAACCACTGGCAGAGAATATGTCTCCCCTACTGTGTGAAAGTGAAAGTCGCCCTGAGGGTGCCTTCCCTCGACAGCTCAGTATTTGTTTTCCTCCACAGCTGATTGTTACAGAGCCGAGAATATTGACAACATTGTGTCTGTCAAGACGCAAAATCTGACGCCGTCTGCATACGAGTTCGACTCCCCAGATATCATCATTAGTGTGTGTATATATATATCTGTATGTAGTTCTTTCCACAGGTGCGATCTTCTGCTTTGTTTATGTGATTTATGTCTTGTGAAAATTTTGGTGCATGACAGCTCGTCAGCTGATTTCATTGATTTCCAGTTCTGCCTGGACTGATTTGGTGAGCCCGCGAGCCCACGGTCGAAGCTGTGTAGTACATAAGTAAATTAGGGAGCCCCCTTATGCCATAGTGTCTTTATATGGGTGTATCCGCAATTTAGACGGACTGTAAATATTTGTATTAGCTATTTCACGAATGTATTAGTCCTACCGGTTCATCATAGAGACGTTGTGTTGCGACACAGCCTACGGGTAATCATATTGGATTTATGGTTCTTATCCGGAGTAGTCAGCCATTAAAATACGATGGGTCAAATAAATTTTAGTCGTCGTATAATGAAGTCGTCAAATAATTTAATCGTCAATTAATTTTGTCGTTAGAGGTTTTATTCATTTTTTTTTGGTCGTTGACCGTTTGTATGTCAGCTGTTATAACGTCAGCCCATAATTAATTAACCTGTAATTGCTAAAATTTTAACCAATCAACTTAATTATATTGACGACTAATTCCCCTGTATAGTTACGAGGATTCACTGTAATTTGTCGGGCCTGAACCCGATCTTGTTTGCTTGTTTTAATTGAAAATTTTCTTGTAAGCGCTTTACGCAGTGTAATTAGTTATATTTACGACTGGTTTGAGGTCGATTTCGGTTATTATTATAATATTCCATTTAGCAGGGACCATTTATATGTTTTTCTCGGGATAAATAAATCCATTTTACCCCATTAGCGTTTCTCATTTCAATATATATGTCCATTCTTCCTGTCAATATACTCATTAGTATAAGTATAGATTAATTTTTTTGAGTCGCCCAAAATTCATCGAACAGGACCACCGCTTTACCGAACCCTGAGTCTAGTCGGGAATAAAGGCAGGAAATGGTACAATACGATAGTACAGCATTTTCAGCTTCAACCTTGTGTATGGCTTCTGGTTTCGGTCGCAAGAGACGCCATACCTCACCAAATTGCTACCATGTTTTATCTGCTAACACACAGGCTTGAAGTGTTCTGTCGCAATACACAGATGGGCATACAATAGTTTCAAACACAATCTCCATATTCTTAAGTAAATTAATCAAACAAATCACAGGGTCTGCCCAATGGGTTGGTGATGGAAGCGTTAGTATCACAGAGGTATGACCGTATTTCTCTTTCCTCTTGGCTTTCAATAAATTATGGGGGACATGACGACCCTTAAAGAATCTTACTATTTTCTTCGCCGGATGGAAGCACTCTTTCAACTTTCTCAGTAACATTATGTCCTTTATTAGTAGATTAAATATATCTGCTGTACAGACTATGCAAGGTATGTGTGTATACTGCTTCTCTACTAGTTTCCACGCAGCACGCATATTTCGAGCATTGGCTGTGACCACTGCTACGAACCTCTCCGCACCTATTTCACTGATAACCTTCAGTTAGTTACGAAGCAATATACTGTGCAGTTTCATTTTCCTCACCAGTTCTTATGCTTTTATAGAGTATAGGCTTAGGTGTTGTCAGGATAAAGTTCACAACATTGTATCATGATACATCTGTCCATCCATCCGAAATCAATGCAAGAGCAGTTGAATAATCCAAATGTGATGTGACAAATGTCTTCACACGATGATATTTGGCAGATAGCAAAGATGTGCTAAGCAGGTGGCGACTAGGAGACCGTATTTTCTGAAATGTTTCCCGGCAATATTTCGAATACAGCACGAATAGTGGAGCAGCTGAAGCACATATAGCTGTATCGACAGCTTCCTCAATGTCACTATCAGTTGCATGATGGGTATCGCTATAATCGGATGAAGAGGGTTGTGGAGAATCTGTCGTAAGTTGTTCAATGAGATATGAACCAGAAGGAATGAATGATAACCTAGATGAAGACGCTGTCCTTGACTGTTCAGTGTTCTGCAGACCAGTATTTTCTGACATATTGTTTTTTTTTTTTTCCTTTTCACTTGCGATGCTTCATCCGAAACTGCCCCTTTAACAGACTGAGGGCAAAGCTCACATCTGATAATATGTTCTCTTAATCGAGACGCCAGGGCGTTGTGATATTTAGTTTTGTAATATTTATATGTTGCCTCTGTCTTACCATCAACTTATGAGTAAAGCGAGTAGATTCCACACCTTTCATCGAGGACACATTCTATTAGCAAAGCTATTTGGTTCGATTGTGTAAGGTAGCTCAGCCTCAGCGTAATGTAAAATAGGGCGCGTCACCACTGCTTGGCTTTATATACATCTGTGACCTTCTTTCTAGATGTTTCCTGATTCCTTCCGTTCTTTCCAGTATGATAGCCCATGTTGCTTATTCAGTACATGTCGCTGTATGGTTTAGCAGGTTTCGTGACAACCGGGATGAAAAGAAACATTCCTACTAGTCTTACATTGTTTTAAAGGTTCAAAACAACGTGTTATCAATTAAACCGTATTAAGGCGTGTTTTTACAGTATATCTCTAGTTGGAAGAAACACAGATACCCATTCCCCGAGTCGAACCCGGGAACCTCTGAACCGAACGCATCACCGCTTACCATTCAGCCAGGCAGTCGGACATTGGTTCTTTGTCACATGTGTGATCTGGGAAGTATTTTGATTGTAATATGTTAAACGTTTCCGGCTCACTGGTTCAAGTAAGTCTCCCAAAATATACTGTGTGATTCAGCCGCCCCTTCCAATGTAGTTTTATGCAATCCAACTAACGTGCGACATGGTTATAACATGGCTATTCCCCTGCAGGCACACTGCCCCACAACACCACCGACAGATTATATCGTCCGCTCACCAAACATGACGACTTGAAATCATGCAGTGACGTCCTTTGACCACGTAACTATGTTATTGTGCCGTGCCCCGTGATCGGATGTAACGAAGAGAGGAATCAATGCATAAAACTAGGTAACAATGCAGTAGCTAAAGTCATAAAGACCGAACCCGATGGCGTATGTACTCTACTCTCATCGTACTAACCGGTTCTTTCTCAGTAGTGTATCGTAGCGGAGGTGGCTTAGCGTTAGCCTAGCAATCGACGGAGTGTGCTATCGGCGGTGCGAATCCTTCATCGATCAAATATTTTAGCATCGGTTTGTTGTTAGAATTCTTAAACACAGGCCCGCGTTTGCCACATTCAAACTAAAGAACGAAGTTGTTATACACCTTGTGCCCTGCGCATACTAAGCTGGTTAGGAGGTAAGCAAGACAAAACGCGTATGGGGCACTACGTCTGTACCAGGAATGGTATTCCAGACAGGCGTCAGCCTTCTGATAAGACATTGCGCCGTGTTGTAAGACGCCTAAGGACAACAGGCGTGATTTCCATGCAGCCACCATTCCGCGATACATCGGTGTAGTGGTTAGTGTTGTTAGCTGCCGGAAACCCGGGTTCGATTCCAGGCTCTGCCACGAAATTTAAAAAGTTGTAAGAGACCTGGAACGGGGTCCACTCAGCCTCGGGAGGTCAGCTGAGTAGAGGGGCATTCGATTCCCTCCTCAGCCATCCTCGAAGTGATTTTCCATAGTTTCCAACTTCTCCTCCAAGCAAATGCCGTGATGGTACCTACGGTAACTTAAGACCACGGCCACTCCCTACAATCTTCCTTGTCTATCCCTTCAAAAGTTCTCATCCACCCACAAGGCCTCTGTTCAGCACAGCTAGTGAGTCAGCCTTGGCGTGTTACTGGTCCTCCTTCCTAGTTGTATCCCAACCCAAAGTCTCACGCTCCAAGACTCTGCCCTCGAGGCGAAAGGAGTGGGATCCCTCGCTGAGGCCGAGGGAAAAACTAACCCTGGAGACTAAACGGATTAAGAAAGAAAGAAACAGAAGAGGGCGATCTGGAGGTAGCTCGTAATAACCCACACATCAGTACAAGGGCGAATACACGACAGGTGAACACCAGCCAGCCGTCCGTCTGGCGAATACTGCATGAGCATAAATTTCTCCCTTGCTAACTTGAGCTACACCAAGAGATTCATGGGCGGGATTTCGAAGCTCGAATGGAGTTCTGTCATTGCCTATTAGGCAGGCTGGACAATGATGCAGCATTCTTATCGCACATCTTGTCTTCGGACGAATCGCGCTTCAACAATAATGGGAACGTCAATCGCCACAACATGCACTATTGGAGTCCGGACAATCCTCGCTGAGTGAGACAGGTGGCCCATCTAGTACGATGGGGAGTGAATGTTTGGTGACGAATCTTTGTGGATCGGCTGATCGGACCTTATTTGTATGAGGGCCATTGGATGGGCACACGCCACCTGTACGTTCTGCGTCAGGAACTCTCACTGCTGATGGAGGTGTACCCATGCGTGAACGTTTGACGATGTGGCTGCAACAGGATGGAGCTCCGCAACATTCGACTTTACCCTTTCCTAACCATCTGAACGAGGAACTGCCAGCGAAATGGATAGGACGAGGAGGCCTTGTTCCTTGGCCCGCCAGATTACCGGATGTAACACCATTAGAATTTTCCTTGTGGGGGCATTTGAAGAACGTCCTTTACACTCAAGCGCCGGAAAACCCCGACTAGCTCCGCCAACTCTTCATGGACACCTTGCCGAGCAATTAGACCTGTGGAATGTTTCAGCGCGCAAGACGATCAGTTGGAAACCGGGCCCGAATGTGCATAAACCAAAATAGACTTCACATCGACCATTAGCTGCGATTTTTTTTACAATTTGTTTTAAGTCGCACCGACACACATAAGTGTTATGAAGACGATGAGGGAGGAAAGGCCTAGGAGTGGGAAAGAAGCGGCCGTGGCCTTAACTAAGGTACAGCCCAGCATTTGCCTTGTGTGAAATTATGAAACAACGGAAAACCATCTTCAGGGCTGCCGACAGTGGGGCTCGAACTCACTGTCAGCCGGATGCAAGTTCAGAACTGCGCGCCTTTAACCGCACGGCCAGTTAGCCTGGTGATAAATATTTGTCAAGGCAGTTGTGTTCCTATTAATTCCGCTCCGTAGGCCTATGTGTCTGGCCTTCAAACTAATCGACACTTCTTAGAGCCACAAAGCCACAAAAACACCCAGTCACGCAAACTTTGCACGAAAGCGGGTATTGAACTTACACTACGTTTGGTACTTATTAAAAAAATATTTTAGAAATATGTAATCTTCGCCCCGTACTCGAACCTCCCACCTCACACGCGAGCCCTCTCCGCCGCGAATTTACTAACTACGCTACTGTTCCGTGCGGCACAGTTTCCAGCTTATAGCATATATTAGGTTTACTGCAGTCTCAATATCAATTAGCGTTTCTTTGGCGTGTCAGGTTAGTATGATCTAGTAGGCACACGCATGCCTTCCATTGTTTAATTCGAATATAATATTACGGCGTCCTCTGAGTCGGGGGATACAACTTGGGATGATGGCCAGTGCCTCGCCCAGGCGGCCTCACCTGCTATGCTGAACAGGGGCCTCGGTGGGGGATGGGAATATTGAAAGGGATAGACAAGGAAGAGGAAAGGAAGCGGCCGTGGCCTTAAGTTAGGTACCATCCCGGCATTTGCCTGGAGGAAAGTGGAAAACCACGGAAAACCACTTCCAGGATGGATGAGGTGGGAATCGAACCCACTTCAACTCAGTTGACCTCTCGAGCCTGAGTGTACCCCGTTCCAGCTCTCGTACCATTTTTGAAATTTCGTGGCAGAGCCAGGAATCGAACCCGGGTCTCCGGCGGTGGCAGCTAATTACACTAACCACTACACCATAGAGGCGGCCTGACCCACTTGAAGACCAAATATAAAAAATGAAATAGCATGACTGCTGGCAATATCGGCAAACCACCAAATGTTTCTCTGAGGCAGTGCTGTATATCACAACCGAGTATCAAAGTTCTAACCGAGTCTCTTTATTCGTGATACTTCTCGCCTTTGTAAAATGTAACATTTTAGACAAAATCCTTTTTTTGCAACGACCCGTACTGCCATCGTCAACAACAATATAGTCATGTGGTTCGGTGTTTCTGTCGGTTTTAATTGCTTTTATGAGTGAGAGATTATTATTTTTTCAATTACTATAAACTAGACATCAATTAATAACTTATACTTAGTTTTGTTAATACAAGTATAGCGGGAATTCTGTTAGAATACAAAAAGTTCATTAACTTATTTAATACGGAATATATCCTCTGGTTATAACATTCATCTCATGTTTCCAGTTATGAATCGCAAACATCTATGGACACGACATACTGTAGGCTATATCGTCGGTTAATGAACTACAGTATTAACAGACAAAAGAAAAAGCAGATTATCCACCAGAAGGAAAGAAGCATACAAATACGGGAAAATGGTTCAGAAATCTTAGAAATAGTTAGGAATAGATCTTTAATAATGATACAGCTCAAATAATTCTTCGGAAATATTATGAGAAATGAAAGGACGTAGCGAATACTGCAGCTCGTTATGTAAGGGAATATTTTGGGGATCAGAGGTACAGAACGCAGTAAGATCTCCTGGTTTTGTTAAAAAAGCGAGAATATAGTTAGAATGCAAAACATGTAGTATTCAAGGCAATTAATACCTGAGATACTGTAGCCGGTGTATTAGGCAGAACTATTCCGAAAAGTCACCATGAAGATCAAAATCGCCATGATGATAGTCAACATCCGGAACGGAAAAGTCTTTCATTCTTAATCTGCTTACCCTCCAGGGTCGGTTTTCCCTCGGACTCAGCGAGGGATCCCATCTCTACCGCCTCAAGGGCAGTGTCCTGGAGCTTCAGACTCTGGGTCGGGGGATACAACTGGGGAGGAGGACCAGTACCTGACGCAGGCGGCTTCACCTGCTATGTTCAACAGAGGCCTTGCGGGGGGGATGGAAAGATTAGAGGGGATAGACAAGGGAGAGGGAAAGAAGCGGGCGTGGCCTTAAGTTAGGTACCATCCCGGCGTTTGCCTGGAGGAGAAGTGGAAAACCACGGAAAACCACTTCCAGGATGGCTGAGGTGGGAATCGAACCCACCTCGTACCACTTTTCAAATTTCGTGGCAGAGCCGGGAATCGAACCTGGGCCTCCAGGGGTGGCAGCTAATCACATCAACCACTACACCACAGAGGATAAGTCACTACGAGAAGAAATAAAAATATAAGTATGAGAATAATATAATTTCTATACTTACTTTTAAAAAGTCCTGTGTTAATTCAGTTAGTTATGAAAACCTGAACCGCTGCATTTGGGTGTATTCTTTTAGCAACGTGGTGGTGCATATTGAGTGACCCAAACATGCAAAGACAAGATCAATCTGCTATGAAATGTTTAACCAATCATCATATTCTATCAAATCACACTCAGATATTTATAAAAGTATAAACATGAAAGAAAGTAAGAATTAAAATGAAATAGCGTATGGCTTTTTAGTGCCAGGAGTGTCCGAGGACAATTTTGGCTTGCCAGGTGTAGGTCCTTTGAATTGACTTCCGTAGGAGACTTTCGCGTAGTGGTGAGGATGAAATGATGATGAAAACGACACGTATACCCAGGCCCCGTGCCAGTGGAATTGACCAATTATGATTAGAATTACCAATCTTGTTGTGAATCGAACCCGGGACTCTTGTGTCCAAAGGGCAACACTATAAACAAATAGCCATGGGTCTGCAGAAGTTAAGAATGTTTACTTATTAATTACTCCCTCATTTCAGACGAACATGACAATAACGTGAAGGGTGACAACAATTTAGTACGAAACATTGGGAGAAATATTGAAAGATCAGCTTATTTCTGTTCAATTACGGTGTAATAGATGGAGTGAAAATGAGAATGGTTTAAGGTGAAATACAACAAATATACGATTTACTATTTAAACTGTAATCGAATCCCAAGGGAGAGGTCCGAATCTCGAATGGTAATTTAAAGGGAGAAACATGCATGGCAGATCAGACATATGAAGGGGAATATCAATAACCCCTATACTCGGTGAGTTGAATTAAAGTATAAATCGACTAGGGATCAATAATCATCCGTCCTGGGGAGGGAGAAGAATTATGGCATAAACATTCTGTTCTTCTTGCACAACACCCGTTGGTACGGTATTTCATGACAAGACGGAATTGACAAATACAGTACATGCATCAGAAATGAATTTTCTGTGCTCACATCAGGTAAAAGGAGGGAAGGAGAGATGAGTGCAGATCTTGTGTTCAAATGGAGACACGGGTCTGAAAATATTTCATCACATCCACAAGCAATTGGAAACATGCAGGTAGACGCTGAGGACCTGCTGCGAGTCATGAAATTCAAGTATCTTGGCTTCACGATTACTGATGATGTCTGACTTGTAGAAGAGGTCAATGTAACGATATCCGCAGCCTGGATGAAATGGAGAAAAACATGTTGGAAGTCACCGGTAGGATACCAAAAGAACGACCAAAAGAGCGATGGGCCGATAACCTTCACAAAGATCTGAAGAGCATCAATCTCCACCCTGACATGGCCCAGGACGGTACTAAATGGTGACAACGAATCCATGTAGCAGGAGGGACAAACGCTGAGGAAAAAGAAAAATTACAGTGAATTACAGTAAAACGGAGCATGCTCAAGGAGATTGCGCCTAATAGACCTAGCAGTTTACCAGGTAGTATAATGAAAACCCAAAGTGGCAAGTGGAATATTTTACAGTTCCCTTTCCAGGACATGGGTTGTATATGATTTATGTATATTTTATACTAGCAAGATACCCGTGCTTCGCTCCGGTATTATACTGAAATTTTTAATTGAATGCTTATTGTTTTAGATATGTAATCCGACGAAATTCGCGATCTGACTCGTTTTCTGCGAGAATCCACCAAAATTCCCGATCTGACTGGTTTTCTATTATTCTACGGCACGTTTCCTCCCATTTTTCAATCTTCCTTTCCAGCAATCGATTTCGTACTTCCCGGGCTAGGCTCAGGTATTCCTCCCTGTCAGATGGGTCCGTAAATCTTTGCCATCTTTTCCTATAATCATTTTTAATATGGATAAAATCCTTCAGGAGATCCAGCGTGGTGTCATATTGGGTGCCTTGGCGGCACTGAACCCGCGGCCGGACTGCATTCTTAGTTATTACCCGTCCAGGAGCCGTTTCCAGCGCGGTCCGCACATTTGACGACGGTCCGGAATATTATTATTATTATTATTACTATTATGTGTTGCTGGAATGGCTGATGACAGGGAAAACCGGAGTATCCGAAGAAAAACATGTCCCGCCACCATTTTGTCCAGCACGAATGTTACATGGAGTGACCGGGATTTGAACCACGGAACCCAGCTGTGAGAGGCCGGCGCGCTGCCGCCTGAGCAACGGAGGATCCTTATAAGTACATTAATAACAGCTAAAATCAATTGGTCTCACCTACTTCTACACCCCACCGCCGTTAAGTTTTTTTACCGCCACCCCCCCCCCCCCAAAAAAATTAAAAGAATGCTTGTTTCTTTATGTTTAAGGGAGATTCCAAACACCAATGTTCACGTCTATTACCTTCAGTTTTGAGTTATAAGTATCCCCATAAATATAATTTACTTTTTTCACTTCATTTCACACTACACCCCCCCCCACTTAAGTGAATTTTCCCGCAAAAAATACTTGTTTCTTTAATAGTAAAGGATCTTCTAAATACCAATTATCACGACACTAACTTCTTTCAGTTTTTGATTTATGTCCTCATGAAAGGAATTCAACTCCTTTACACTCCCGCCCTCCAAGATGGCTTCCCCACCAAAACGCGCTTTTCTTTGTTTTTAAAGGAGATCCAAATACGAATTTTCACGTCTGTAACAACTTTAGTTTTTATTAGATGTATGTATTCTCATACAATTAAGCCAATTAATTTTTCAATTCTTCCCCCCCCCCCCCACTTCATTGGATTTTCCGAGAATACGTGTTTCTTTACTTTTAAAGCAGATTGCAAATATCAAATTTCACGTCTGTAACGTCTTCATTTTTGTGATATCAGTAGCCTAATTAAAAGAATTCAACACCGTTTTCAGTCACTTTTACCACCCCCCTCCACCCAAGTGGTATTTCCGAAAACTAAAAACACACGTTTCCTTATGTTTAATAGAGATGAAAAATACCTTCACTTCTGTAACATGTTAAGTTTTTTTTAGATATGCTGCAAAAATTCTCATTTTAAAATTTCACCCTTTTTTGTTCCCCTTAAGTGGAGTTTCCAAAAACAAATCACATATGTTTATTTACATTTACAGGAGATTCCAAACACCCACTTTTTACGTCTGTAACATTTTACGTTTCCAAGATATTCTATAGATATAGTCTTTCAAAAAATTCACCCCAATTTGTCACTCCTGTTTAACCGCCATTAATTGGATTTCCCAAAAACTAAGAATTACGTGTTTCTTTATTTTTAAAGGAGATCCCATACACAAATTTTCAGTTCTGTAATATCTTTCGTTTCTGAGATATATGTATCCCCATTAAAGGCATTCAACCCATTTTTTTACCCCTTTTACACGCCTCCTATTAGGATTTACAGGAAACAAAAAATACGTGTTCCTTTATTTTAGAGGAGATTCTAACTACCAAATTTACATCTGTAAATTTTAAAGTTTTAAGATGTAGACGCACTCATTTTAAAAAATTCACCCCCCTTTTCACCCCCCAAAATTTGGATTTTCCAAAAACGAAAAAAATACGTGTTTCTTTACTTTTAAAGTAGATCCAAAATACCAATTTTCAGGTCTGTAATATCTTCAGGTTCTGAAATATAAGTAGCCTCATTAAAGGCATTCAACCCATTTTTCACCCTTTTACACCCTTCCTATTGGGATTTTCCGAAAACAAAAGAATACGTGTTTCTTTATTTTTAAAGGAGATTCTAAAAACCAATTTTTACATCTATAAACTTTAAAAGTTTTGAGATATAGATACACTCATTTTAAAAAATCACCCCCTTTTCACCCATTAATTGGATTTTCCACAAACAAAAAAATACATGTTTCTTTATTTTTAAAGGAGATCCCAAACACCAATTTTCAGGTCTGTAATATCTTCAAGTTCTGAAATATAAGTAGCCTCATTAAAGGCATTCAACCCATTTTTCACCCCTTTTCACTCCTCCTATTGCGATTTTCCGAAAACAAAAAAATACGTGTTTCTTTATGCTTAAAGGAGATTCTAAATACCAATTTTTACATCTATAACCTTTAAAAGTTTTGAGATATAGATACACTCATTTTAAAATATTACCCCCCTTTTCACCCCCCCTTAATTGGGTTTTCCAGAAACAAAAAAATAAGTGCTCCTTTATTTTTAAAGGAGATCCCAAACACCAATTTTCAGGTCTGTAATATCTTCAGTTTCTGAGATATAAGTAGCCTCATTAAAGGCATTCAACCCATTTTCACCCCTTTTCACTCCTCCTATTGCGATTTTCCGAAAACAAAAAAATACGTGTTTCTTTATTTTTAATGGAGATTCTAAATACCAATTTTTACATCAGCAAACTTTAAAAGTTTCGAGATATAGATTCACTCATTTTAAAAATTCACCCCCTTTTCACCCTCCCATTAATTGGATTTTCCAAAAACATAAAAATACGTGTTTCTTTATTTTTAAAAGAGATCAAAAGTACCAATTTTGAGGTCTATAATATCTTCAGTTTCTGATATATAAGTACCGGTATCCTGATTAAAGGCATTCAACCCATTTCCCCCCATTTTCACCCTTTTTCACCCCTCCTATTGGGATTTTCTGAAAACAAAAAATACGTGTTTCCTTATTTTTAAAGAAGATTCTAAATACCAATTTTCACATCTATAAACGTTTAAAGTTTTCAGATATAGATACACTCATTTTAAAATTTCACCCCCCTTTTCACCCCCTTGCCGAAGGAATATCCAAAAATCCTCTCTTAGCGAGCACCTACATCATAATGTGAATATATCCCCAAAATTTTATTTTTTTATGTCCAGTAGTTTTGGCTCGGCGATGATGAATCAGTCAGTCAGTCAATCAGTCAGTCAGTCAGGACAAGCTATTTTATATATATAGATTAAAGATATCGAGAAAATATTTTTTTCACAAAACACATTTTAAATAAACCAAATAAAATATCTTTCAATTTACTCTATGGATGAAAAGTCTCTATTGCGCCATTGAAGATATATTGTACCTGTTCGTAAAGAAGGATATTCACACAAAATCACCAGCTGGTTTTGTAAAATTTTACTGCGTTAACGAAGAAGTAACTTGAAAATGAGCATGGTTTTTCAAATGAAATATTTAGAAGTAGTCCAATGAAGACCCCGATTAAAGTCCATGAACGTGATTAATAAGAGCATAAGAAAGTTTGACATGTAATTAATCACTCGGTGGATTGAATGTGTAGTCCACAAGGAAGGTGGGGGTGGGGGTAGAGAAATGGTCCTCAACTTACTATATCTCGGTACTACGAAGTACAATAAGTAGTATCATGTTTCAGTTTTGAGGAGGAAAGCAGATTCGGAGGTTAAAGGAATGAAATCGGTTTTTTGCAATCTCTGAATGTCGTAGGTATGACATCATAGTTGGTGTAAAACCTTCAATTAGGTATGTTTAATATATTTTAATTATAGTTTATTTATTGCTAAATTATATTTTATTAAATCTTAAACATGACTAGTACATGGTTTATCTGTAAATATGTAGTGTAAAATTGTATAACCTCGTATAAATCGTATAACGTATTGTATATAAGTTTAACCTCAAAATCCATATAGTCAAAAGCGGTAGAAAATTCCATAATGTTCGTATTGCCCCCGTTTTGCCGGGCAGCTCAGCCGGTAAGCAAAAGTTCCCAGAGGCGGAAAGTTCGCTTACAGGCGACGCTAAATTATAGAGGGCAGGGACAATCTAAGGACTGACGACAAATGAAAACACTAAAAAGAAATGGGTTTTAACATTTATTAAATAAAATATTAGCACTTTCCAGACTCAATAAATATTTTCCAAAATCTTGAAATAAATTATTTATCTCTTCCCTGCTGGAATTCACCTCACAGTTCTCCATAAAATTTCATTCTGTAAAAATACGAAATTAAGTCTTAGTAAATCGTCCTAAGAAATTAAATAAACTATTATTTGAGAAAATCCTATCTCAAACTATCAAAATTCTGAATTATATCTTTCTTTTACGTTATCATTTAAATTAACAAATCTCTGCGATTCATTTTACTGTGAGTCAAAATTCTACCTCACACGAAAAATCCAATAACTCATTTTTATTAATTAAATATTATTTCAATTAATTATTTAAGCTTCAAATTATATAATAAAATTATTTTGAAATTCAATATCCAACTCATTTAACTCTTATTTTTATGTCAATTGTCCTAGTGTTGTGCACAACTCACAATAAAGGCTTAAATTTCTCGCATTGTAGCGTTAGACATTTTACATTTTGTGAGCCTAGTTCATTGACGCGATCCTTGCTTAAGTATTTTCCCTCGAAGCAAAGATCCTAATCTATCTTATTCCGTCATAAAATCACTTAAAGATTCATAATTGAGCCAAATATGCTCGCCACAACACAACAAAAAAAAATCGAAACTTTACGCGCTCGGCGTACACATAACATGACGAAATATAACCATGGAAATCACAATTACAAGTAAAATCAGTCATTCATCCATCTCACATTCAAGCTTAGGTCCACGGTGATATTATTAAATAGATTTAACGAATCCTATCTCTTTATTTTTATTTTTAAATTTTATTTGAAATATGAGAGCTTCTCTCGATGACCATATCAGACAAGGGATACCATTACGATCGTCTGACGTGTGATTGTGATAGGATTATCACTTTTCCAATGAAATAAATTCCACAACGATGTTCCAGGATAATTTTACAGTAGAAATCGTCACTAAAAATTCCATAGAACTGCCTACAGTCACAGATAAATAAACATTCGCGCATACGGTCTATTAGTCACGACTACGTTATTTTTAATCTCTTATTATCTCAAATTATTGATCAACATGTGCTGCATAAGAAGAAATTATGTTCAAAAACACACTCTCTTCCTTAACTGACTCATGTAATGGACACACAAATAAAATCCTATCTTAAGATCCATTTACAAGTCTCAAAAATACCAATAACAGTAAATGCAAAATTTGTGGACATTCAAGCCACGACCAATGTTCCAGGCCAACATCTACCTCAATATAGCACACATTAATCACTTATAAGCACAGCAATAATTACACTCATGACCTTTAAACATTCTATTAGACCGTAATAATGTCACTTATTATTATTATTATTATTATTATTATTATTATTATTATTATTATTATTATTATACGCGCGCGGTCGCGTCATCGCAGGCTATGGTTTAATGAAATCATAGATGACTCTATTCTATCTCGAATCTATGGTAAACCACAAAACATCAAGGAAAATTCCTAAATTCACAGAACACGTCGATATTCTGTCCCAAATAATTCAGAAGTTATTCCATCATTAATTTATAAATTAATAATTATTATCGCGTGGGTCAAATATTTTTAACACTTCCCTAGACTTATCATGGGACAGTGAGAACATGTCACGAAGCACTCACTCACATAGAACAAATTATAGGTCCCAAATACACTCTCACACACATCAAGTCTACCAACACCAGTGAAAGAAGAGTGAAATTCCTAACTACAAAGACTATTAGAAATTATTTCAAATATTCAAGCAAGGACTACGTCTACATAATTATTACAACAGAAAATAGAGAAAAGTATAATTTAAAATCTTAGCTCTAGTAGACTTGGCTTCTGGACTCGGTTGATGATCAGTGAATATTTAACCAAAATCCATCTCCGATGTTATTCTCTCCCGGGCTGAATTATGCCTCACATTTTAATGATACATGGCTGCAGCAGGCGAGGACTTAGGACAAATACAAACTCCGTCGTAATGCTGAAGTTCCATTCTTCCAAGATATTTCAGGACTGCTAGGAATCTTGCGTCTTCTGGTGAAAGCTGAAACTAAAAAATCCGTCTTAGAAAAAGTACTCAACACACACTCGATTCTTCAAGATGGCACAGTTTTTACCTACTTTAAAAATTTTCTTCAGATTTATAAAGTTAAAGAAATCTGAACTGCGGGGTTTCCGATATTTCTATGTCATAAAATTTCCTCAGAAGCAGAAAATTTATCGTCTTTCCATCAAATAAATGCTGGAAATGTTCCACGCCGGATACGTCGTTTCCAATAGCACATGTGCTCGAACAATTATTCCCGTAGACAACTGAGCAAAACAGAATGCAAATGAGCACTGAGCGAATGCAAATGAGCAAAGAGAGAGATTTCCCCAAGTACATGGGTATTTATTTCTTCAAGACGTAGGTGTGTTTGTTAATTAATTTTTATTGGCTGAGATTTTGCGATCGGGCTAACCTTGCGATTCAATTGGTTAATTATCATGACGTCAAAGTCTCAAAGTATTGATCGCTTTTAATCTGGTCGAGTTCCTTCCACGTGCCACCCTTCTGATGTCTTCAACAAGGCACAAAAAAAACCCGACTCGCTTACACGGCACGGGGAAAACCTGTTTTCTGCTGGCTATCAGATAGTGTAGAGTTGAACTCACCTTCCTGGACGACAATTTTATGCATGGTTCCACTCAAGTAATAAAATATTCTTCCCATACAAAAATTACCAATTTTCAAGGGTGCAGTATGTTAGACTTATTGTACTATAATTTTGTATATATGAAGGGTTCTGGAAACTTACTGTAAGTTTTTATTATCCAGATACATGTAGAGACATTACGAATGTTGTAGATGTTTCTATATGGATTAGTAAATAGTCGACGAATGTTCGAGTACCCATTCTACTAGCTGGTCGATCGATGTTTCGAGTGTGTTCCATTACAGTGTTGTAAAAACTCTACCAGAAGTCGATCATTCTAGATGGTTGATCCAGTAATATAAATATCGAGCTGTCAGTCAGTGGAGTTAGTTCTTAGTTCTTAGGATTCAAACAAGTGATGGACTGGGAGTGACTGTTGGGCACCGAGGCGGAGTCTGAGTATTGGACTCGAGTGAGTGAGGCGGTGAATTCAAGAGAGTGCATGTTATAGTGCGCGAGTCAGTGTTATCGATACCTGTACTAGTCAGAATCGACTTCAGGGTACTCCGCTATTGAGTGTTGTATATAGTGTCATTTGCGAATGTATATAATTGTGTGTTGTGACGTACAGTGTAAATAAAGTAACATAAATAAGGAAGTGAACGTGTTCTCGTGTGATATTTATTTACGTAAAATAAAATCGTAGCGTAGAAGGATATGAATATTATACCCTATATTCAAATATCTACATAATGAAACGAAGTATTTTCTAAATCTCTCATGTAACATTAGCATGAAAATTCGACAAAGTAATGAATATTTTACAGTAGTCAAATGTTTATCCCGGAAGAATTCACTTTAGAGCATACCATGCAAACAAATATACAGTGAATATAACTTGTCTGTCAGGCGGTGTGGACGGACGGCTGGTCCCACGAGGCGGTCGCCACTAATCCCCGTCCACACATCCAGGCTAAACCGGTGTTGATGGTTCACCGCCACCACATCACGGGGATAATGCGTAGCCCAGAGACGAGTGTTGTGGAGATTGTTGATACTATCCCTCGTAATCGTAGTCTCGTCGTCGAACACGATTGATGACAGAAATCCGAGAACAATGTAATCTGTTCTACAAACAAGCGACAATAGCTTTCCCGCGGAATCAAGTCCGTTGGTAATGACCCTTGTAAATGTTGTCTCATATTCTATGGACAATGTTTCACACGTTCATCTCTCTTACCTCATGCTGGATGGCCAGCTGCCTGATGCGGATACAGTGCTGATCACATGTTCCTGCGAGGTCAGTGTATATCAATGGTGCAAACGTCCTTGGTCAGCAATTCCCGTAAATGAGCCAGTCTCACACAAGCGGCAAAATTCTGTTGCGAACGTACGGTTAATGTCGGTTACCTTACCTGGTAGAGGAATTCAACCTCCTACGAATTGCAGTTTTCCAATTCGTATGTAAAGAGCATATCGGCCTGTTCTCGATTGGAATAACGGATCATCGCCCCACAGTGTTGCCCTATACCACACTTGTCCGCTCCAGGTAGTGAAGAGTAGTGAAGCGGACGTCTAGTGTTGCCGATAGGTGAGAGCGCTTCTGTCATGGGGGAAAATACTGGCCCCTTGCGAGGAACCCAGGCACTTCCAGACGTATGTCCATTTGACCATTTATGTTCCTTATCGTCTCAGGAATTATCTCTCGCTGTTCGTCACCTTGCTCATAAACAAGCTGCATATTATATGGTGTCGATGAAGATCGAGAATGCAGGGGTGTCGGCGAAAGGCTACAATACCGGCAACAATGTGCAAGGCCAGCAGCGAACAAACAATCGTTCCTCCACAACGAACTACTGCGGAAGGAAACTCCTTAACAGATTCTGGAATTGATCAGCAACGGAAAGACATCCAGGATGATTTGTATGATAAACTTTCTCGAGAATCTTCCTGAGGCCTATATAAAGGGTGAAGTCAATAAGTCGTAAGTGAGCGTGAGGCAGTTACGAGACGGTGGCGAGTCAGTGCGTTAGTGAAGAGTAAGATGATTCTGTTTACGTAAAGAGTGACGTGTTGTGAAGTGAATTACTGAGAGAACGACACTTATCTGTGATACGCCCAATTGGACAGCAGGAGCTCAACATGATCGATGACAGTGTGCTCGCCCCCGTTCATGTGAAGTGGAAACCTTGAACGTGAGTGAGGATGTAAATACCGTAAGGCCCTCTGCACACGGAGCTACTAATTAGAAACGTGACTGGTTTGTAACCGGGGTCACAAACTGGTTAATAACTGAATAGTGACTCGGCTCCACACACGAAGCTATTGTACGGTGACGGATTCTTACTGATTAGCCATTTGTAAAGTTTGTTGCGGACTCGCTAGATCGCTTCTTAACTTTGCTAGAATGTCAACCACTGACTCAAGTGACAAAGAACACATGATTGTGTTTCATTATATCAGTAAAAAGTAGAAGAAGTTATTGGGTTCACCCATATCTTGAAAAGAACATCCACTATAGATTATTCATAGCAGTAAAGGAGTTCGAACAAACGGATGCTAAATTTATTTCTTTTTATGGTATGACCAAACACAGTTATATGGACTTGGTGCAGCTTATTGCGCCTGCCATTCGACAGCGAAATACATATACGAGGGAATGTGTGAGTTCTGAGGAAAAGTAAGAAAGGTAAGAAAGGTAAGAAAAGTGAATTTTTTTTGCTATTTGCTTTACGTCGCACCGACACAGATAGGTCTTATGGCGACGATAGGACAGGGAAGGGCTAGGAGTGGGAGGGAAGCGTCCGTGGCCTTAATTAAGGTACATCCCCAGCATTTGCCTGGTGTGAAAATAGGAAACCGGAAAACCATTTTCAGGGCTGCCGACAGTGGGGTTCGAACCTATTGTCTCCCGAATACTGGATACCAGCCGTACTTAAGCGACTGCAGCTATCGAGCTCGAAAAGTGATCTTTAATTTTACAAGAAACTTAAAAAGCTTAGAAAATAATTCCATTCTTTCTCCGTAATGTCGTTTCTTGCGTAATCCTTCATCGTACAATTGTACGGGGTGTTTTTTTAATTTCTCCCACTAACTTTATGTTGAAAACTTGTTCGCTCGCTTTCATAAAAAGGCACTTGATCATTGGGAACTGAGAAACTAAACTCGCTGGTGACTGGCTCCGCGAGTCACCTGGAACTGATTACAAACTAGTTACTAACAGATTACTAGCGCCGTGTGTGGCTTTCCATTGAAATACACAGGAAGTGACACTCAAGTAATCGGCCGGAAACTTCGGTTACCAATCAATTACTAACGAGTAGCTCCGTGTGTAGACGGCCTAACTGCAATTATTAGTTTAATACATTGTAAGTGGTAAATTGTAAGATTTCAATAATTAATGGTAGTGTCTGCATTGAATTTCAATACAAAAATATTTTACACTTCTTAATAATATTAAGTCAGCGTATTAACCATCGGTTCAAAGGGTCCAGGGTTAAATTTCTGGATGGACCCATTATGTTCATTGTGTATGGTTATTGCCTATGGCTCCGAGACTGGAATATTTGTATTCATCTTTACAATCAACTGTTTAAAAATATATAATTTCGTGTGGCTATTTCTAGCCGAGTGCAACCCTTGTAAGGCAGACCCTCCGACGAGGGTGGGCGGCATCTGCCATGTGTAGGTAACTGCGAGTTATTGTGGGTGGAAGATAGTGTTATATGTGGTGTGTGAGTTGCAGGAATGTTGGGGACAACGCAATCACCCAGCCCCCGGGCCCTTGGAATTAACCAATGAAAGTTAAAATCCCCTATCTGGCCGGGAATCGAACCCGGGACCCTCTGAACCGGAGGCCAGTACGCTGACCATTCAGCCAACGAGTCTCACTTTTTAAAAATAAATTTATAACATATCTAAGAAGAATTAAATAACATTATTCCTGAAAAAATGCCATTAACTTTTAATAGAATTTCATGTTTATTTCATGAAAGAACTTCATCAGTTTATACAGATTCTACCAAATCACACTTTAAATTATTATTATTATTAATTCATTAATATTACTAAGGATAAAAGAAGCATTTATATTTGAAATTCCGTGTAGACACTTCCAATACACATTTGTAATAGTTATTTGAATGTTACAATTTTTCTTAATGCAATATGATTATGTTTATTGTTTAAACGGGCCTAAATCTAGGTCATCGGCCCCACTTACTGAAGTATTCCAGCTAGGAGTTCATGGCACACAATTCAGTATATAAAGGACATTGACGACAAAGTATCTCATTTTAACGAACTTCTCTTAACTTTATACGACAGACATGCCCCATTACGTACTGCTCGAGTAAAGCGACCCTCTAACCCGTGGCTCAATCAAGAAATTCGTGATAAAATGAAAGATAGGGACTCAGCCTATAGCTACTATGTGAAACATCCAGCGCAGGAAAATTTTGAGAATTATAAAAAACTTCGAAATAAAACCACGCAGATGAAAAGAAACGCTAAAATACGCTACTCGTACGAAATTTTAAATACACATGACTCTGCTGTTGCATGGAAGACTCTCCGAGATATGGGTCTAAGTAAAACGAAGACAAAGGACAGTAACTGTAATGTACCTTTGGATTATCTGAATGAGTATTTTAGCTCAAGAAACGTCCAGACGAAAGGAAATACCAAGAGAGCCACTAAGCATGGTGGTGAAACATTCTACTTCTCTCACGTGACTCCAGATGATGTAAAGAGCGCCCTTAATGACATAAAATCAAAGTCTACTGGACACGATGGAATAAACCTGTCCCTTTTAAGAAGAATTCTAGACATCATTCTTCCTACAATAACGCATATTATTAACACCTCTCTTATGACTGGAATCTTTCCTGGGAACTGGAAAAATGCCATCATCCGACCCTTGCAGAGAAACAGTACCCCCACAACCCTTGACGATTACCGCCCTATTACTTTTCTCCCTGTATTAGGAAAAGTACTGGAGAAACTAGTACACAAACAAATGACAGCCTATCTCCTACATCATAACTTACTCGACAGATATCAATCAGGGTTTAGATCGAACTACAGTACCAGCACAGCATTAGTAAAAGTAACTAACGACATTCAGCTAGCAATGGATAACGGACAAATGACAATTCTTGTTCTTCTCGACCTTACAAAGGCATTTGATTACGTAGATAAAGACATTTTACTAGCTAAATTAGAAATGATGAAATTTTCTAATAATGTATTATGCTGGGTACGTTCCTATCTCAGTGGACGTAAACAATCTGTGTCAGTGGGAGATAATGTGTCTAGGTGGCGAAATACTGAGATGGGGGTAGCACAGGGTGGGGTGTTATCACCACTTCTGTTCTCCCTATACATGAATGACCTATCAGAACAACTGACGAACTGTAAATATCACTTATACGCTGACGATATCCAATTGTTTATTCATACCAAGCCGAATGACATACAAGAAGCAACCATGAAATTAAACGAAGACTTATTTAACATTAACGAATGGACTAGTAGCCACTGCCTGAAAGTAAACCCATTAAAATCGCAAGCCATCATAATAGGATCTAGAAAAGCGCATGCAAAGTTAGAAAGCATCAACATACCGGTTGTCAAGATCAATGAAACACCTATAGCACTGAAAGACTCTGTTAAGAACCTTGGAATAATTTTTGATAAGTATTTAAGTTGGTCAGAGCACGTAACAAAAATTTGTCAACGTGTATTCGGTTCATTACACTCACTATACAAACTGAGAGATTTTCTACCTGTCAAAACCAGGAAACTGCTCATTCAAGGACTAATACTACCAATATTTGATTATGGTGATGTATTCTATAATAACATAAGTTGTTCACTTGGTTCTAAACTTCAACGGGCGCATAATGCCTGCATTCGATTCATTCTAAATGTTCCGCTCCATTCCCACATCAGCCCATTCCTCCATCAGCTGTCCTGGTTAAGATTATGTGATAGACGTAAATACCATGCTGTTTCTCTTCTTCACAAAATACTGCGAACAGGTAAACCACATTATCTGAGAATAGATTTCAACTACCTCTCTCCCTCAGGCAGAACACCCTCAAGGTCACCAGTACAAACCCTGCTGTCCATCCCCACTCATCACAGTAGTACGTATAACAAGTCATTTGTACCGGGGACCATACGTTCCTGGAATTCTCTCCCGGCTGAAATTAGAGACATAAGCAGCCTAAAGCTATTCAGAAGAATGTGCTGGAAATTTTACCTACACTCAGATTGATTTACTCTTAGAAGTACCCTTAAATTTTAGATTATTAAGTTAAATGAATAAAATGTCAATGTAAGGTTAGAAACATTATAGTTTATATTTTTCGAGATATAGCTTTAATAATAGTAAATATTATAAATTAATTTTAAAATGTTAAAATGATTCTTATGATGCTTTACATTTCATACAAATTACATTTCACATTAACTTTAAATTATAATTAACTTATTTTTTAAGTAGTTATAATGTTCAGTATTGTTTATGCAGGTGCATAATTATATGGTTTGGCATAATAGCAGGCTTCATAGCCTGAGCCCCGCCATGTACAGAAAGACATAAATAAATGAATAAATAAATAAATAAATGTGGTGGAGAAATGAAGCACAACAGTAATACTCCATGAAGGTAAATAAGGTGAACTATTTAGAAGTGTGCAGAATGTGGGAAGTGTGAGAATGCAGGGGTGTCGGCGAAAGGCTACAATACCGGCAACAAAGTGCGAGGCCAGCAGCGAACAAACAATCGTTCCTCCACAGCGAACTACTGGCGAAGGAAACTCCTTAAACAGATTCTGAAATTGATCAACAACGGAAAAATATCCGCGATAATTTGTGTGATTTTCATGCCAGGGTTTTCTCTAATGGACCATACTTCAATTGAATTCAGCAGAATTCGCGGAAATTGAAAATCCTTTCTCGTACATTTAACCATACAAACTTAGTTGAAAAAAAGATATAATTTAAAGAATCAATATATTTATTTTCTTGTTTAATATAGCTTTTGATCACTGTGCCACGATTCCAATTGAAGACCTCGGTGCAAGAAGGGGACAGCTCCATTTTACAAAACTTTTCAGAAACAATGAAAAATATTTTAAAAATTTATTTTTCAAGATTTCATTTTTATATTTGGCATTAGTTTAGACTTTGTCACTTAAAATCCGAATTCAATGATATTTTGTAAAAAACAAATTATTCTTCATATAATATACGGCTTAAATATCCATGTATGTATTGGAGTTTCTGCTCCAAATACATGTGTTTTATTGTTTTTCGTGGTAAAAAAGGAGAGAATAGTGACAATAACAATCATATATTTTGGAAATAGTACAGTAGGTTACATGTTTGCTTTATGATAAAAACAATGTTGTATTTTGATAGTAGTACACTAAGTTACTTTCTTCGTTATGTGACAGGATTTCTTTTTAGTCATCACAATCCCCATATTCTGCATCACTCGTGTTACTTATAGCATAATCTTCTTGAATCAGTTCATTGTAAAACCACAAGCAATCTGGGGAAACATATTTTTCTACTAACTCCTTCACATCTTTGAACTTTCGCTGTTTTACATTCAAAGGCCCACGGTAAAGAACGTTGTCATATTCTGTTAGGGAGAAAGTAATGTTTGGTTTTTCTAGCAGGAAAGCGTCTTTTACTAAAGGCACTACGGCTGCCGAAGAACTGCACAACGTGATATATTTGGTGTACGCCACATACCTGTACTTCAATATTGTGAAATTTAGTAGGATTCTTGATAGCTGTCCCAATCTTCCCCCGAACCACAGACTGTTACAACTCCTTTATTTAATACCTTATGGAATATTAGTTGGAGCTGTATCGTTCTTTCACACAAACAGAGAGAATATTTTTCTTCATGTATGTCAATAAGAAACAGAAAACCAATACAAAGTGGAGCTGTCCCCTTCTTGCACCGAGGTCTTCAATTATGCTAGTACCTATTTTCAGGTATCCCCAGATCATATTTCTGTGAAGGGAAAGAATTTGTGCTCTAACCAGACGTTCTGTGTTTTAATATAATTTTCAAATTGCTTCAGCAGACATGCAACGTACCGGTACCCGATGCGAGTATACAAGGACGGACATGTAGGCAAATGGATTAACGTTGCAGTCGTATCGTGGCGTGGTGCGTGCGTTAAATGCGGCCACGTGAACTATGGCGGCGTTATTACCAAATGCGTCCAAACAGGACCAACGTGCTTTTATTCCCTTTTCGGCTGCCGAAGGACAAACACAGATAGACATCCATCGGAGCAGGAAGACAGCGTATGCTGGTAGTATGTCTGTCGAAAATCACCGTTGTAGAATGGTGCACCTAGTTCCATGCGGGTCGCGTTTCGACACGAGGCGCCGGTTGATCTGGGAGGCCAGCCTCATCCATTACGGGCAACAATAAGTGGGCGATGGATCACGCCTTTGATCCCTTCAAATATGCCTTGAAGTGTGGACGCTGTCTGTTGGACGAGGATGTACTCCAGGCGGGTACGGACTTCTTAACGCAACACACACGGGGATCTTCAACCTAGTGCGTCGGTAGGATGGGTGCCTCAATGATCAAGGAATTTTACCTGATTGTCATCCCGATTCAGGACTGTACGGCCGTCGAACAGAAACATTTTCCTCATAGTTGACACAAGTGAATATGTTGGTAAATATTCACTATTGTCCGCATAGCGAATATCTACTAACATTTCAGTGACTGAGGTACTCTCTCTTCCATAATCTTACTGCCGTTAAAATTACATTTACTGGGTGTAACTTGCAATACGGCAGTTAAGGAAAAACACCCCTGGTTTAACTTACGTTCATTAGCAATTTCATCTTCAAAATTACTGTTCACCGGGCGAGTTGGCCGTGCGGTTAGAGGTGCGCGGCTGTGAGCTGGCATCCGGAGATAGTGGGTTCGAATCCCACTGTCGGCAGCACTGAAGATTTTATTCCGTGGTTTCCCATTTTCACACCAGACAAATGCTGGGGCTGTACGTTAATTATGGCCACGGCCGCTTCCTTACATATCCTAGGCCTTTCCTACGCCATCGTCGACGTAAGATCTATCGGTGTCGGTGGGACGTAAAGCCACTACCAAAAAAAATCACTGTGTATTTTGTCTCTACGAACCTGATGTCGGTCAAATCAGATTTGAAATGTTTCTGATATCCAGATTTACTTTTTTCATTAAACAAGGTAAATGATGCAAAAGAGTTGGCGAGATGTAGTGTTTACAGTGCACTATGTCTTCTGGTATGTGCTAGAATAAATTTGTTACTTTCATTGCCCTGTCTCAGTCTTATCATTGTCTTTGACAATATGAAAGTGACTGAGGTATGAGCGATGCTAATAATACCATTCCTTATGCAGCCAGTCCCTGTTATGAATGGTGTGAAAATATCGCTCATAGGGTTAGTTGGTGCATGCATTTCAGTGGGCTTGGCAGCCTCATATATAATAGCAACCTCTGGCTAGGTGAGGAAAGCAACGGGAAACTACCCCACTCCTCATTTCCCTAGTATGCCTCTTCAGTGACGCCTAGGCTGTTTATGACAGCTGTTGGCGGAGCTGTGGAGGATCAAACCAGCCTTCTGGCTGAATACCCAACATACAATGTTGTATTTACTTGATAGATTCACATTATACGGCAGTTGAGTGCAATTTAAGTACTTACATGCCTTCGAAATATGAAGAATTATAGAAAAATGCTTAAGGTGATGTTTATTTATCAGATAAAAAACGAGGAGGTGAATTACAACGATTTATTTTAATTTGACTAGAATTGGAGATAGGTTAGTTGTTCACATCTTGATACTTGCAGGACTTTTTAATTTAACTCTGGAGAGAGGCGTACGAGGCCAAGAGGTCACTATGACAAGCAGATATAAGGTGTGATGGTTATGTAGCGATGAACGGTTTGGCCCAGGATAGGAGGTTGTGAAGCATTGCATCAAATCGGGCCGACATTTTTAGGAAAACTTTTCGGAAACAGATTAAAATGCGTTTTTCTAAGTGTTATAGGTGTGGACTTGGTATAATTAACGGTATTTTACTAATTTACCCGAGTTCAATGTACTCAAGTTTGAATTTGAAATTCATATTGCGTTTTAAAACTATAAACTAAGAGAACAACGGATGTCGTGTACCGTTATTTCATTTGTACGAGACGTGGTCGGTAGATGCAGAGTGGCTCTCAGCCAACAAGTGGCCACGGCTGGTCTGCGGTCCAAAATTTCTGCACTCTGAACGGCCAACCGAGCAGAAGTGGGGTGGCCACGACTCTACCGTGGCCCTACGCCTCTGCATTCGGGAGACGGGACGGGGCTAGAGCTCACGGCTGACCCCAACAGTCGGCTGTGTCCTGTGAATGGTTTCCCGTGGTTTTCCATTCTCCTGCACTAAGGCACAGTTCCTAGTATAGGTACCGGCCGCCAGTACCTTCACCTTCTCCAAGCATCTCCTTCACTGTAACAAATATCCCGGCCTGAGAGACGGCGTTACCGTCTGAAAGGCCCGCCTTCCCCTTCAGGGGAGAAATGAAAAGGTTTTTAGTAGTAACAGTACGAGACGTTTGAGTAGCTTTGGAATTATTAGCACCCTTGAAGTTGTCTTGTTAGAAGCCGGACTTCAATTAGGAATGATAATGTAGTAAGGAATATTTTTGGTAGATTCGATCCTGGCTCAGTCCGGTGGTATTTGAAGTTGCTCAAATACGTCATGCCGGTAGATTTATTGATACGTAAGAGAACTCCTGGTGGACAAACTTTCGGCAGCTCAGTGTCTCCAGACACTGTAAAAGTAGTTGGTGGGACGTTTAAACAATAATACAGTTGCTATTTAAATCTAATAATGTTGAGTTTGAAGGAAAAGTGATCCAGTGAATTGAGGTAGGAATGTAGAAAGGAGCGTGGCAAACGTAAGAGAAAACTACTCTCACTGACTGACTGGCAGTTCGATTCACTTCCTACTGCGGACCACTTTTCTTTTCTACTCTCCATATCAGGAATTCATTCCTGAAAATCTGCCGTTGAGTGTTGCTACACCCCGTATATCGTTCAAGAAATGGAGAAACCCAAAGAGGAAACTAACAACAGTTCTTGCAACAATAAGGAACATTCGTTGTTCTCATACTTTATTTCATACTCTCAATTCCCGTACTCAAAAGAGTAGGGAAAATGACACAATACCGAACTGCAATTACCTTTCACAATGTTTTATCACAAATCGCCTCCGATTTGTTGAAATCCGCCTCACAGTAAAGTAAACACTGATAGTCAGAGATATTGTGAACCAAGGAGCACTGAACTTAACCTTGTTGAATTGTTCCTCGTGATTGCACATCGTGGTTCCGTACCCATCCACACAAAAAATGACGTCTCTGAACTCCCAACTCAAGTAATCTTCCGCCATCAATGTCCGACTCGTTGGATGAATGGTCAGCGTACTGGCCTTCGGTTCAGAGGCTCCCGGGTTCGATTCCCGGCCGGATCTGGGATTTTAACCTTCATTGGTTAATTCCAATGGCTCGGGTGCTGGGTGTTTGTGCTGTCGTTAACATCCCTGCAAATGAAATGGCGTATGGCTTTTAGTGCCGGGAGTGTCCGAGGACATGTTCGGCTCGCCAGATGCAGGTCTTTTGATTTGACACCCGTAGGTGACCTGCGCGTCGTGATGAAGATGAAATGATGATGAAGACGACACATACACCCAGCCCCCGTGCCAGCGAAATTAACCAATTAAGGTTAAAATTCCCGACCCTGCCGAGAATCGAACCCGGGACCCCTGTGACCCAAGGCCAGCACTCCAACCATTTAGCCATGGAGCCGGACAACATCCCTGCAATTCCAACACCACACATAACACTATCCTCCACCACAATAACACGCAGTTACCTACACATGGCAGATGCCGCCCACCCCAATCGGAGGGTCTGCCTTACAAGGGCTGCAACCGGCTAGAAATAGCCACACGAAATTAATATTATTATTATTAGTATAGTACTGCCTAATGTATAGGTTAATACATTTCCATCACATAAATATTGTATATATCACAGGATATCATTAAAGTTAATATCACTTTCATTAATCCACGGGCAGAGAACTCTGGTAGCTTAGTGGACTGTTTGTTTCATTACAACATAGCCCCATGTACACACGTCTTATATCTTTCATAGCAAGACACTGAGAACAAAACAGGAAGGAAGCGGTCGTGGCCTTAATTAGGGTACAGCCCCAGCATTTCCTTGGTGTGAAAATGGGAAACCACGGAAAACCATCTTCAGGTCTGCCGACAGTGAGGTTCGAATCCACTATCTACCGAATGCGAGCTCACAGCTGCGCGCTCCTAACCGCACGGCCAACTCACCCGTTCAAAATTGTTTATAACTAAATTCTTTCTTTCTTTCTTTCTTTCTTTCTTTCTTAATCATTTTACCCTCCAGGGTTGGTTTATCCCTCTGACTCAGATAGGTTTCCCACCTTTATCCCCTCAAGGACAGTATCCTGGAGCGTGACACTTTCGGTTGAGGAATACAACTGGGAAGTAGGACCAGTACCGCGCCCAGTCGTCCTCACCTGCTACGCTGAACAGGGGCCTTGTGTGCGGAATGGTAAGACTGGAAGGGATAGACAAGGAAGAGGGAAGGGAGCGGCCGTGGCGTTAAGTTAGGCACCATCCCGGCATTTACCAGGAGGAGAGGTGGAAAACCACGGAAAACCACTTCGAGGATGGCTGAGGTGGGAATCAAATCCAACTCTACTCAGTTGAACTCACGAGGCTGAGTGAACACCGTTCCAGCTCTCATGGCAGAGCTGGCAATCGACTCCGAATCTGAGGGGGTGTCAGATAACCACACTAACCACTACAACACAGAGGCGGATAATTCAATCATTAAATGTAATTTAAGTAAATTCACCACAGTGTGAAATACAATATTGCAAGTAACAGCCACTAAACATCTCACTCGTGATGTAAAACATATCTTTACACTGTTGTTGTAAATAATTATTAACATTGCAGTAAAGCTTGTGGTTCTAGAATTGATCATTTTAGCCAACTTGAAAGTCATAATGATCTAGATGAACTGGGAAATATCATTCTACTTCCCTGTGAGAGATTGCCTATGATGTTCATGTAACAACTACCTGCAGACGGTATTAGTTGTGGTCATACGAAACCTATTTACATATTTCGCTGAAATTTCGTCTCTTTTATCTGTCAATGAAATTCTCCGTAGTTCAGGTGGCAGCGCGTCGGCCTCTCACCGCTGGGTTCCGTAGTTCAAATCACGGTCACTCCATGTGAGATTTGTGCTGTACCAAGCAGAGGCGGAACAGGCTTTTCTCCGGGTTCTCCGGTTTTCCCTGTCATCTTTCATTCCAGCAACACTCTCCAATATCACTTTACTTCATCTGTCAGTATTACTCATTGCCCCAGAGGATTGCGACAGGCCTCGGCAGCCGACACAATTCCTATCCTCGCGGCATTCATTCCCTCCCTGACGCGGTCAATTGACTGGAAAACAGGCTGTAGATTTTGATATACCTGACAGTAAGTGACACACGTCGCTAAACTTATTCTGTACCTTTTTCCTAACTTACTTGAATCAGCACATGGTATGTATTTGGCCCAGTTCTACAGCCGGATGCTTCACCTGATACATAGGGTTGGCATCAGGGGTGGCTCAGTTGTGATGCCTGGTTATGACGTGTGTTATACATTTATGAAGATGTGTATTCTGATGAATACAAGCCCTCAACCCCAGAGCTAGAGGAATTAACTACATAGGGTGGTCGGAAACAAATTGAACCGGATATATCAGCGTGAAAGGGTTGGTCATACTGTAAATAATTTGAAAGAAATAATTCCATACCTCTCACTGTTATAATTTTATCAGCAGCTGAAGTCATTTCGCGGGCGAATTCAAATGGGCTTTGTGAGACATTGTTCCTAAACTTGTACGTGGCTTAGGATTGGCATGAGGTCACCCTTCGAAGAATAAAATTTCGCCAGGTGAGTGGGTTGAATACGGACCTCACGCCAAAGCAAATACGCCACGATGGCACTTGCTGGAACCAACGGTGTCTTTGATGCTGATTTCTTGGGACACATTCATATTAAGCAACATCCCCGCGACAATCCTATTTCAAATCGCCCGCGAAGCAACCGAATCGGCTAATTTCAGCAGCTGTTAATATGACAACGGTGCGAGATACCGAATTGTTTCTTTAAAAATTTATATCAGCGTGACCAGCCCTCTAACCCTAATGTACCTGCTTCACGTTGTTTCCAACACCCTGTATACAGTTAAATTCCCCGCCTCGGGCTGTGATTGAACCAAGGGTTCTATGAGCCGAAGGCCAGTACCCCGACGATTCAGAAAAGGAGCCGGACAAATCACATTTATTACAAACAAAGCAAGTTGTGCACGAGTGTAGTTCCTGTCACTCCAGCGGTATTGCCCTCCCGCGGCGGTGGATCTAATTTTCAACTCCGGCACGTACGTTGTCTCAAATTCGCCCTGAAACTAAATCTGTCCCATCACTCAACATGACGGTCGTCTCAATCTGCGCAAGAAGATTGAACATCCCTCTCCGGCTTGGAAATACCTTCTTATGTTGCACTTTTCAGTTATGGTTTTGGTGTGTGTATGTCGAGTATTCAACCCGAAGGCCTGTCTAATCCCCAAAACATTCCGCCACAAGCCGTTATAAATGGCCTAGGGGTCACTGAAGGGTCATACTAGGGAAATGAGGAGTGAGGTAGTTGCCGTTGCTTTCCTCATCGGGCCAGAAGTTGCTGTTACATATCAGCTGCCATGTCCGCAGAAATGCATGAACCCTACGAGCAACACTCACACCGTTCATAACAGTAACCGGCTGTTTAAGGTATGGCATTACTAGCATCGCTCATACCTCTGTTCCTTTCATATTGTCAAAGCCACTGATGAGACCGAGACAGGACAATGAACGTAACACACTGTTCTAGCCGAAACCAAACTGTAAACACTAGGTCTCGCCTTCGCTGTGAATATGGCACACTGCAGCATTTTTCTTACATGGAGCCAATGCTTGAAAATTGTGCTCGGAATACAGTGAGAAGGACGGAATAGACGACAAGGCACTTGCACATACGTTCAATGGAACTTCACAGCAGATTAGTATGACAGTGATTCCTACAAGTTCGACTCAAGGCTTTATAATTGATCGTACCGTTAGAATTGAAGGATCTGAAATCCAGTTAAGGGATGTTCATTACGAGATGTGTAACGCCTACAAATTCAAGTTTTCATACTATAAAAATAAGTTTACATCTATTGAATTAGTGGGTCTCAGGTTTTATGGTTGGATCACCATGAAATAACTCCAGAGATATCGAATGCTTCAGGGAATGGTGCAATTGAAATACTGACGGATCTAGTCAATAAAGAGTACAACACAGATGCGTGACCTGAAGAAATTCTTAAGACCATGCAGGTTCTGTTACCAAATAAATTCAAAGCCAAAGCGTGCGTCAAGAAGGTTGGTTTCATATGATATGCAACTAATGCTGTGTCTATACTGGGGAATAAGAACACGGAAGAAAGTGTATGACAAAATGGGAGAAGAACATCTGAAATTCAAGAGAGTAATTGGAACAAGAGATGAATGGATGTCTACGAATTATTGAAGAGAAAATATTTGAGGTTCACTGGGAAATGAACGAATGATTCATGGACTGGGAAAAAGCATTCGACGAAGTTAACTGGTGCATAATAATGAATATATTGTAATAAATGGAATCAACTGAAAGGATAGAATATTATTAAAGAAGTTTCACACTGGGCAGAGAGAGTGGCGGTCAGAGAGAACGTACAGTACGTGAAAAACAAAATCGCAATTCTGGACATTCTCCGCTGCAGGTAAAAGCATAGAATCATGGATACGTTTTGGACTTATAAAACGAAAGCTCTGGTAGTGACTCTTAGTAGAATTACGAAATTCGGGAGATACAGATAATGCATCGTTTGACTCCAACCACACGAGATATAAAGTGTTCTGATAAGGAGAAGTAAAAAAAATATTGTATTCACAAAATAATAGTAAGGCTCATGAATTGTGCGAAAACGAAATGCCTTCTACACCTCATAAATATATTATTATTATTATTATTATTATTATTATTATTATTATTATTAGCATTATTGTTATTATTATTTATAGATTTTACTATTGGCTTTACGTCACACCGACACAGATATGCCTTATGGCGACGATGGGACTGGAAATGGCTAGGAGTGGGAAGGAAGCGGCCGTGGCCTTAATTAAGGTACATTTGCCTGGTGTGAAAATGGGAAACCACGGAAAACCATCTTCAGGGCTGCCGACAGTGGGGTTCGAACCTACTATCTCCAGAATACTGGATACTGGCCGCACTTAAGCGACTGCAGCTATCGAGCTCGGTTATTTAATTTAAAGAGCTTACTAAGAACAGCTTTGGCAAATCCGTCCGTCCGTTCTACTGGACCGAGTTGATTCACTTCTGTTTTATTCTCTGCGGAATTACCTGCCGGTAAATCGTGAGACATTGATAGGTCTCTAAGCTCAGACAACTTTGAGTAATCAGAAAATCAAATCATTAAGTGGTGACTCTAACAGCAGCGGGTGAAGGCTTACCCTAACCCGCAACACATTCTGTACTTAGCAGGTTGCTTAGCGACTAACACTTTCATTAATATTCTGAGTGATTGTCATTCTCAGTACTGTCCGGCTCCATGGATAAGTGGTTAGTGTGCTATCCTTTGGTCCAGAGTTCGATTTCCGGCCGAGTCGGAGATTTTAAACTTAATTGGTTAATTCCAGTGGGTCGGAGGCTGGGGGCGTGTGCCGTCTTCGGCATTGGAATTCATCATAGGCAGGGCTCTATCCTCATAGAAGCGCAGGTCGCCTATACGGTGTCAAGTTGAAAGACCTGCACCAGGCCTTTCCGTAGTCCATACGCCATAAAAATAATTCTTAGTACTGTCATTGTATGCAGCCCTGTTCGATTACTACCTGTCAAGCCGGAAAGTATTCAGTTCATCTGATCACAGAAGAATACTATTCTCTGCTAGATACTCTTTTATTCTCTAACATTCCTCAGCTTCCAAATATATTCAACAGATGGCAGAACGTTCCTAATAACTTACATGGTGCTAAAGGAAAATAATATGCGTGTAAACATACCCTATCATGGCAAACGCCTTAGACTTTATCTGGGAACAAGTATCGAATGATAACCTAGCTGCATTAGAAAGAATGAAGGCCATGCACATTAAAATATTATCTGCCTAACAAAAACGGTCCTTCGAGACTAACCTATGCGCTCACAAGACAACCATTTCATATAGCAGAACGATTAAAAATACCATTGCGTCCTATAACAGAAAACCAAAATTTACTTCAAGAAACGCAGGATAAAAAGCTAATATAGCGATGATTTTTACCAAACAGAGGGCATAATGGAGTCAGAATTGATAAATTCTGGCTACGAACTGTGGCATACCATAACACTCTTCTTATCAAATGTTCATAAAACCATTGAAAATAGCAGGAAAACAATATGACTATGATAGGCATATTAAGACAACTTATCTGACTTATTTAGAACGGGCAGCACGGGACCTCTAGTTATTATTATTATTATTATTAATAGCCAGCACTTTTGTGTGTAGTTATCGTGCTTATCTCCTAATTTAAGTCACTGGGTTCGTTTCCCGGCCAGTCCAAACATTTTAATTCTGGACTGAGGAGTAAGAGGAGCTTCACTTGATACGATATTTTCTCAAGCTCTTTTAGTTACACGTAGATTGCGCGCAGTGAGAAGATGACGCTACTGACCAAGCATACATAGGAGAAAAATACTGATTACCATGGTTAAAACAGTGTCCGTGAAATGGATGGCATTAATTCTAGATGAAACCCAACTTAAAAACATATACGTGCTAAAACGGAAGATATTGATTGTAAGTGGGAGATGTGCACTTCTTCAATGTGTGCCTGGAAAAGCTGACAGAGTGAATTATGGAGGAAGCAGAAGAGAAGTATTGGGAGGAGATAGTGTTACGACAATCAAATACGCTGATGAGGAAGCGATACTGGCTGAATCGGAAGAGAAGTTGCAGCGAATGCTCAAAGATAGCTTGAGACTCGGGAAGGATTTAGGCGTGACAATCAATTTGAGAATGGCGAAAGTAATGAAAATTTGATGAGAAAGAGTGCCTGTGAATATATATTGGCTTTATGTCACACCGAAACAGATAGGAAGTTAGAGGGCTAGTAGTGGGAAAGAAGCGGCCGTCGCATTAATGAAGGTACATCTCCAGCATCTGCCTGGCGTGAAAATGGGAAACCAAGGAAAACCATATTAAGGGATGCGTACAGTGGGGTTCGAACCCACTATCTCCTGAGTGCATGCTCACAGCTGCTTGCCCCTAGCAACATGGCCAACTCATTCGGCGAAAAAAATATAACAAGCAATATGTTGAACGATTACTGTGGAGAAGAAGAGCAGGAGAACTTTGAAAAACGTAGCGTTCGAAAAAGTTAAAAGGAAAAACTTCTGATCACTACCAGCCAACGTAAGTGACTGGCTTGCAAAATTTTTGTTTGCAGTGTACTGATGTGCGGAAGTGGGAAATGTGTACGGTTAAGAAAGCAAATATGCAGCATCTTGAGATATTTTGTGGTTGTGACGAACATCAAAATTGATAGAAACAGTGAGAAAGGAGTACTGATGGAGTTTGTGGAGGAAAAGTACCTAATGAGGACAATAAGGAAGAGTGAACTATTCGGCTATGCACATCTTGACGAAGGCTTCGTTGAAAATAAGAGTGAAGGAAGGAAACAGGAATGGGGAGACCACAACACGAAATGCTGATAACCATTATGGAAGTAAGGACATATCAACATACACTGCCTGACAAAAACTGTTAAACACCCGGAAGGAGCGGTTGAAAGTGAATAAAACTTCATATGCTCAAAGACCACGTGCCTTTATGGAACTGATTACAATATGGGATGAAAGAGACAAGGCTGTTGGCAGTACCTATTAAGTCCAACGTTGGGCTACTGTGATATCTGAATGGTCCATATGTCTGGCAATTGCACGATACGATGAACCAACCCCATGCAGTCCCTCAATGCGACCTCTGTCATATGCCATCAGTTAGTGGATAGGCTGTCTAAAGCGTCTGCGAGGCATCGCAGGTGCTTCTTGCTGTATGTAGTCCATTCTGCACGTCTTGCTTAACACTCTGATCCACAGCAGTTGACTGACGACAAATTATCAACAACAGGACGGTGACATCACAAATGCACACCGCTGGGCGTTCTATACACTTCAGATCCATGTAAATATAATCATTTACTCACACTTTAATGGTATGCAAGTATACCGAAATGGGACACTATTGAACTACTCATTCTGGGTGCTTAACTTTTTGTCAGGCAGTGTATGCAGGACACGACAGGAATTCTATTGATGAAAATACAACACTGCAATCTGGAAACATTCCCTAGAATGAATACGGTGAAGTATGGAACTAATGGTGAATTCTATAGGGCTATGATAGCATTTAATTCCATTCCAGACTCGATAAAACCTTGCCAGAATCTCAACAAATTCAAAAGAAATTATTAGGAAACCTTTATGGATAAAGTTTAATGCTCTTCGATTTAGCTTGTTTAGATGAATTTATTATCAGGTTTCATTTCAAGCTATATAGTTCTGTTTATACAAACCTTTAAACACACAATTTTATCGTTGAAAAATGTTGTATTTTATATTTAAATTATTATAAATTTTTATCAGCTCTGTATTATCAATTATTCAATTGATCTCTAATATTGTAACTTCGACAGCTCTTTAATGTACTGTCCAATATGAGAGTTAGCTCGTGGGACCTTTGAAACAATAAAATAAATAAATAAATAAATAAATAAATAAATAAATAAATAAATAAATAAATAAATAAATAAATAAATAAATAAATAAATTCATTAATGAATTAATTAATTGATTAATTAATCACGCCATCTGGACTGTCTGCGTGTAAAATTCGACGTTCTGTTTCACTCCATCAGATGGCAGATTAAGCCGGGTCACTATTGTGTGGGTCACTTTATGCCCATGTACCCCTGCTAAGTCCGAGAGTAATTTATCCGTCTAAGGGTGTTCTCTTCTCTGGTTGTAGGAAGAATCCAATTCTCTAACCGTCGTAGACCTACTTATATTCTTCCCAGGATTTCCAAGTATGGATGACCCCGCTTCTTGTTCACAAGAAACGTTGTTTTACGCATTTTAAATTACAGTACTCCTGTTGACTTTTGAGGCTTCAGACGCTCTCAGAACTATTTGAGCAACAAGTAAGAGGGGCACCCCATTATCTTCTTCCGTCGCAAAATATTCTCTCACATTGCACGACATTACACGAGATTGGTTCTTGTGAAGAGTTCCGCGATTGAAAGTCCCCATTTTCTCGGAATTTTCTCTCTCAGTACCGGGTGACACAGTCGAGCAATATCCTCAAATCGGCCAGACTATCAGTAAATAAACACAGTCAAAGTGCGGAAGCTCACATCACCAAGAATTCACACAACAAGAAAATTAAAATAAGAACTTAACAAAATCAATGCAGGTGATGACAAACCCGTGGAACTCGGTCACTGTATAGAAATCTGAGTAACTACCCCCAAGAAAAAAATAACACCATACCGTTCAAATAATCACACAAATGTCCGACTCGTTGGCTGAACGGTCAGCGTACTGGCCTTCGGTTCAGAGGGCCCCGAGTTCGATTCCCGGCCGGGTCGAGGATTTTAACCTTAATTGGTTAATTCCTACCGCACGAGGGCTGGGTGCCTGTGTTGTCTTCATCCTCATCACGACGCGCAGGTCGCCTACGGGACTCAAATAGAAAGACCTAAAGACCTGCACCTGGCGAGCCGAACCCGTCCTGGGATATCGCGGCACTAAAAGCCATACGACATTTCATTTCATCACAGAAATTTGTTGAAAATATTTAGGTAATAAAACTGAACATCCTTAGTGCAAAGGACTCTATTTTAAAAAATAGCAGACAAATGCCTATGCAGGATACAGCCGATCTCCCTGAAATATTTTTGATAAATACTACAACTTATTTAACAATTTATTCAAATTTCATAGATCTCGGTCTTGAATTTTCAGTAGCTTTCAATCATCTTCCTAATTTTTGGTGTACCATTTCTAGAATTTCAGTACAATATACTAGTTTTACATCTTTAATATTAGTTAAAACTTAACTTTGGAAACCATTTCTCGAGGAGTTCTCACAAGGAAAATCATTCCACATAACTGAAGGATAGTTTAAAATAAATGGGCCACACTACAGCAGGAGTGAAAAGACTGAAAAAAACATAACTACACCGAGAAACCGAACAGAAATAAACCAAAGAAATAATACCACGCCAACCCGTCAAAATTAAACTTATCACAACGTGGAAACAATCATCATCACCAAGGCTACGGACCAACGCCATAACTCCTCGGTTGGCCAAATCACAACAATGCATTTAATATAAAGACAAAAGAAAAACAGAGGAGAAAGAAACCCAAAACTGAACATAAAATTGGAAAATACATAATTTACACCACCGAAAGAAACTGAGGGAGAGATCCTATCACTTAAGTACTTGTGAAAACGTCGTTAGGTTACTTCACATCAAACAGTTAAAACTTTACCAAATATGGTGAGGCGAATTCCTATACATTTTTAAACGTTCTAGAGGTGGAATTCATTACAAATCACTAGAATACCTTAATGGAGGTAGTAGTGATATGCTAATGAGGTCATGAACGTATTTCTTGCCTTCCACCCTTCCCTTTGCCGCATATATATATGATAATCCTTCATTTATCCACCGGGAGGTACAGTTCTGTGTTCTCAGAATACGCCAGCAATTTAAAATCTCTCATACCTCTGATACATAGCCCAAGCATTATCTGAGTTGTTATTTATTTGGCATTGGGCTCCTCTGTACACTTGTTATTGTCATCATTAATATTTAACAGCCAGAAAGCGCAATACCATGTTTTCAGAATATGCCAGTCATTTAAAAGTCTTCAAGTCCAAGCCTGAAGTTCTACGGTCATATAAACCGCATGGTTTCTATTAGACTGCTATACTGCGACAAACGCCATCCGAAGAATGGATACACCAGTCACATGACAGAATCAGTGAAGACATAAAACTACCTTGCAATTTTCAGGATACTTTACAAGACAGGAATACACAGGGAAACAATATCCAGAGATGAGTGATTGATAGAGTAAAAACTCATAAGAGGGAGAAGAAATTTTTTTTTCTCTATCAAACAAAGACAGCAGATAAGCCAGCTCATGAGCAAAGTTCTGTGGGAAACGTTAAGAGTTTCACCCTGTTGTCTTAACACGGCATAAGCCCAAAAGCCTATACCATGTCTAATAACGTTATTGGACTCACGTTCCACTAACCACTTTTACGGCTTTTCGGAGACGCCGAGGTGCCGAAATTCAGTCAAGCTGGAGTTCATTTACGTGCCAGTAAATTATCGACACGAGGCTGACGTATTTGAGTACCTTCAAATACCACCAACCTGAGCCAGGTGTTGACAATAATAATAGTATGAATAAAAATAACAAAGTCTAGTGATATTAACATAGAATCATATAATATATACAAAACACACGTGCGAAAGTCCGGATCCATGGCTAAATAGTTAGCGTGCTGGCCTTTGGTCACAGGGGTCCCGGGTTCGATTCCTGGCAGGCTAGGGAATTTTTACCATCATTGGTTAATTTCTCTGGCACGTGGGTTGGGTGAATGCGTCGTCCTCATCATCATTTCATCCTCATCACGACACGGAGGTTGCCCACGTGTGTCAAATCAAAAGACCTGCACCCGGCGAGCCAATCTTGTCCTCGGACACTCCCGGCACTAAAAGCCATATTAAATACTAGACATACTAATTAAAATAACATCTCAGAAAGACACTTACTTCAATTTGATACCGATTTACAGTAGAAGTCAAGCGAAGGGATTAAACAAAGAAGAGGAAGAAAATGATTTGTGTAAGGAAGAGGTAATAATAACGAAGAGGAAATCGGAGGGGGTGTTTTGAGGTCACAACTAGATAATTCATTCGCGTTTTCTTAGTTTTTTGACACAGGCATATTTTAAAGCTGAGTTGCTGCACATGTTTCTTACGTCCACAGGTAGGAGATTCCATTGTGGGGGGGCTGTGTAATGGTGAATGATTTAGCGTAGATTGTTGTTCTATGTACAGGAAGGGATAAAGACATGATGCGGCAGGATCGGGTACTCCTGTTATAGTCTGTGGAGAGGAGTTTGATGCTATCACCGAGGCAGGCTCTGTAATGGATGGATTGATGGACAAGTGTGAATGGGATCGAATGAGGACTTAAACAGTAACGTAGAACTAATCACAGCACCGATTAGAAGAGACGACTGCTATTTACGGACACATCTACAGGTTAAAATAATAATGACCAATTAACAAAAATAATATGGAGTTTCATTAAATGTAAGACAGCAAATGCCAGGTGGTTCCAAGAATTCGAAAATGATCTGCGGCAGATCGGTATCCCGAACAGGTAAATCAATGACTGGGAAAAAATGTAGGCTATTAGTGACTAGCTTTTCTTTCTTCCTTCCTTAATCCGTTTACCAACCAGCGTTGTTTTTCTCTGGGGCTCAGCGAGGAATCCCACTTCTACCGCCTCAAGGGTAGTGTCCTGGAGCGTGAGATCTTTGGTCGGGGATACAACTGGGGAGGAAGACCAGTACTTCACCCATGAGGCCCCACCTTCTATGTTAAATAGTGGTATTGTGGGGAATGGGAAGATTGGACGGGATAGACAAGGAAGAGGGAAGGATGTGGCCATGACCTTAAGGTAAGTACCATCAAGACATTTGCCTGGAGAAGAAGCGGCAAACCACGAAAACCACTTCGAGGTTAGCTCTCTACTCATTTGACCTCCCAAGGCTTAGTGGACCCCATCCCACTCCTCGTACCACTTTTCAAATTTTGAAAATTTGAGCCCGGGCCTCCGAGGATGGCAGCGAATAACGCTAACCACTACTCCACAGAGGAGGACTGGTGAACAGCTATCAAGGTTTCAAGAAGGCATCAAAGTCCAGAAGACGGAAGGGACCTGTGCGCAAAGAATACAAGGAAGGACTTTTCGATGGGCTCGGAAAGTACCGGCAGGAAATTCAAGCTGGAATTAGGACAAGGAATAAAATGTGAAATTATTAGTTGTTGCAACGTAGTCCCTAAAATATCATCTCGATACAAGAAACATATTAGGAAATTCGAATTATACTGACACCAAAGGAATAATATTTGTTTTCACATGTGGACATTGGCTCTGATGAGGATGTTGATCACTTGTCCATCAGGAATTTATCGGAATACGTCATCATTTTAAAATCGTGAAATCTAAATATTTTTCGTGAGAAACTTGAACTGTTCTTTGAAACCATTTATCTTATCATTTATCATGTAGCATTGTTCTCCTCTGTACACTCCCTGCTGTCACATCCATTATAATATTTCATCATATGATGCACAATACCGCGGCTGGCGAACATGCCAGCTGTTGTCGCGACGGGAAGTAGGCCAATTAGTTGGTTATGGAACTTCTTGTTTAACTGGTGCTCCTGAATTTCCCCCATGGATCAGCGCCTGGAACAGTGATGAAGTGTGGAGGTTACCAGATGTTAATGCGGTCAGGAATGGCGCCAAGTATACATAATTGATCGAGGGCGAGTGTACTTCAGCTGTGCTGGGATATTCAATGCATTATTCAAGATGAGTGGGGAACCCTGGCTTCGTTAAACATTAAGGGCCACTGTGTCCCTGCACTTAATACTTTGTGTCAAATGCCTTATAGCTCAAGAAGGAAGATAGTTTCCATCCAAGAAAACTGTCCGCTTGTTTCTTTCTTAACCCTTTCTGATCTCACTTTTCTTTCCACAGATACAAAGATGAAATATTATACATGAATATTTCACCTCTGGAAGGACACATATTGTGTACCATTCTGAAGAAAATATATACAACTTGCTGTAGTAGCCGTCTTTGACAGCACAATCATGTAGCATGTGCAATGTTATCTACCTCTCGAGCTACTCTCCGCCAATATTAAGGGACAAACAGTAATCCCATCTATCGGGGATGAGTGGCAGCAGAAGAGGCAAAACACATGACAACATTGGTCGATGTCATATTATTGTTGATTAGTTTTATGATCAATCGACATTGTAGACCTTCATATTTAGTTTTCTTACGGCATTAGGACATTAGAACATGTAATATAAAGGTAGTTCTCCCTTCTTTTATGAGCCCCCTTGTCTTATTCTTCAAGCGACCGTTCCTTGATATTTTTATCACCTTTCACAAACATTTTCACAATATCGATTGTCGATAAGAATCGATGACAACGCGGTTTTACACCTTAAGAATATCATGACAAAAAACCATCGCCAGTTAACACAATTAAAAAATATTCCCATGTCAGTCAATGCTCGGCATTGATATGGACTAAGCATAAAAGTCTAAATTCGTGAATTCTATTATCATATTTTAAAACTGTATAAGACATAAATCCGCCTCTGTGGTGTAGTGGTTAGCGTGATTAGCTGCCACCCCGGGGGCCCGGGTTCGATTCCCGGCTCTGCCACGACATTTGAAAAAGTGGTACGAGGGCTGGAACGGGGTCCACTCAGCCTCGGGAGGTCAACTGAGTAGAGGTGGGTTCGTTTTCCCCCTCAGCCATCCTGGAAGTGGTTTTGCGTGGTTTCCCACTTCTCCTCCAGGCGAATGCCGGGATGGTACCTAACTTAAGGCCACGGCCACTTCCTTCCCTCTTCCTTGCCTATCCCTTACAATCTTCCCATCCTTCCAAAAGGCCCCTGTTCAGCGTAGCAGGTGAGGCCGCCTGGGCGAGGTACCGGTCATACTCTCCAGTTGTAACCCCGACCAAGAGTCTGAAGGTCCAGGACACTGCCCTTGAGGCGGTAGAGGTGGGATCCCTCACTACGTCCGAGGGAAAAACCGAACTTGGAGGGTAAACAGTTGATGATGATGATGATGATGATAAGACATAAATGATCGGGGCTGGCATTCTCTATAACTTTTGTTATCTAATACTTTTCGATAGGACCAATATAATAGGTATTTAACAAAATTAATTTTATTAACCTTCCCGTAAACTACCATTTCATCCAGTGTGAATAAAAAGCATGTATACCCCAGACTGCAGTTCCATAATCCTGGACTTTACACACCGATTTTCATTACATTCTTTGATATGGACTTAACAACAAAAATCTAAATTGATAAGTAACTCTGTGATCATTGCTGGTATGGTAAAAATGTATAAGACATAAATGACCGAAAATTTCTTTCTATATACCTTTAGTTATGTCGTATTTATCGACAGAATTATTAATAGCATCCATACCGGGTGCGTCGGCCGCGCCTGACATTTCATGTTATTAGGCATCCCACCAAACGTCACTGGTGGTGTGGTCTATTCTACTTTGCCGCATACTAAATAACAACCGCCTTTAATCACACGTTCCACCCTTACCTTTGCAAAAACATGCACCGTACGCGACAACATTTACACAATGCATCAAACTGTAATACGGTTACGGGAAAACTACGTGCCAATTATAAGCTTTCAGTAGGGTATGAAATGAACGCTAAAAGGTATGACATACTGATAGAAAACGTATGACGGTGTGTGCATTTGTGAAGCGGAAGTATTAGTCCTTCTGGTAGGCTTTCTGGAAACCTACCCCCTGGAGTCGCCGTGGTGTCATTAGTTATGTGCGGTGCTGTTAATTTAGCTGTCTTTGGTAGGTGGGTCCGAATCCAACTTTAGCCTGTAAATTTATTCGCATTTTTGACTTCGAGAATCATCCACAGAGCCAATGTATCCGAATGCCCTCACGTCGTGGGTTATTTCTTTTTTCTTTCTTTCTTTCTTTCTTTCTTTCTTTCTTTCTTTCTTTCTTTCTTAATCTGTTTACACTTCAGGTTCGTTTTTTTTCCTCGGACTAAGCGAGGGATCCTACCTCTACCGCCTCTAGGGCAGTGTCGTAGAGCGAGATACTCTTGGTCTGAAAAATAACTGAGGAAGAGGACCAGTATCTCGCCCAGGCGGCCTCACCTGCTATGCTGAACAGGGGCCTTACGGAGGGATGGAAAGATTGGAAGGGACAGGCAAGGAAGAGGGCCGTGGCCTTAAGTTAGGTACCAGTACCCGCACCAGTACCTCGCCCAGGCAGCCTCACCTACTATGATGAACAGGTGTCTGGTGGAGGGATGGGAAGATTGAAAAGGACAGACAAGGATAAGGGAAGGAAGCGGCCGTGGCCTTAAGTAAGGTACGGTATTTGCCTGGAGGAGACGTGGGGAAACTGCGGAAAACCATTTCGAGCATGCTATCATCCAATCTGTATTTTATCAGCTCCCGGCTCTGCCACGAAATTTGAAAAGTGATACGAGGGTGGAACGGAGTTCACTCAGCCTCGGGAGGACAACTGAGAAGAGGTGGGTTCGATTCCTACCTCAGTCAAACCTCGAATTGGTTTTCTGTGGTTTCCCACTTCTTCTATAGGCAAATACCGTGCCTTACTTAAGGTCACGGCCGCTTCCTTCCCTTTTCCTTGCTTGTCCCTTTCAATCCTCCCATCCCTCCACAAGGCACCTTTTCATCATAGTAGATGAGGCCGCCTGGGCGAGGTACTGGTCCTCTTCCCCAGTTTTTTCCAAAACCAAAAGTCTCTCGCTCTACAACACTGCCCCTGAGGCGGTAGGGGTAGGATCCCTCGCAGAGTCCGAAGGAAAAACCGACCCTGGAGGGTAAACAGATTAAGAAAGAAAGAAAGAAAGAAAGAAAGATAACACTGTATAGGTTTACCAGTCCTTCAAATACCACCACTCCAGCGTATCATCGAGTCACCTATGATGAGTACATGACGTTAAATTTTCTCAATCAAATTACTCACCTCTCCTGAGTCGACTGCTAAACGGAGATGGCTTATTCGTATAGGCATTGCATATAGAACATATCCAAAGTGGACCCCATCGGCAGAGCGATGTTAGAATACAAACCCCTATATGAGCCGATGTTTTCCTCGAGAGGAGTATTTTCTTATTCACACCACAGTTCGGATATTACCTGATAAGCTGCCTTCTCCCTATTTCCTCCTCTCACAGAAAGTTGCAATCTCTTCACGGAAGAATAAGTGAATTCAGCACATTTCTTCGTAGCAGGGGAAGGTAAAGCATATTCTGTATTACTTATATGTGTTTAATTTCCTGGTGAGGCAGCCACGTAGTAACACGAGGGAAATGAGGGAGTGCCCGAACTAAATCGAAGAATATTTAAAGGATATACTAAATCATTTTTCCAATAGTTTTGTTATTCAGATACATGCCTTCACAGACTATAATAATAGATGGTATTTCTTTACGTCTATACCATATCAAGGAGATGAACTACAGGAAGTGCGTTGTTAAGCAGAGCCACGGTCAATTAAATTCCAAATTGTTGGCATAATTAGAACAGTTGTGGCTGGTAATAGTTCATTCCTGAGGAATGAAGTCTTCAAGGGTCATAAAAAGTAAAAAAAAACAGACTATAGTTAATTTCTGAGGAATTAAGTATTAGAGAAACGCCAAAAGGGAAATTGAAAGAGAGAATATACTTAATTCCTGAAGAGTGAAGTGAAGTTTTCGAGAAACAAAACAAGAAACAAAGAGAGAATATCATGTAACTGTTCTTCTTTTCGGTTTGTTCATCTGCAGAGCACGTTAATACCTATCAGCTTCGTTTCTCCTGGTATTTATCTTTGTCCAATATTATTTCTTTCTTATACTTTGCAAACTTCTTCACTCTTCTGTCTATGATGATTTTTTTCTGGTCCTACTTCTGTCCTAGAAACATGTGCAAGTCTGATTTTTTATTTATCAATCAGTCAATACTGATCTGCATTTAGGGCAGTCGCCCAGGTGGCAGATTCCCTATTTGTTGTTTTCCTAGCCTTTTCCTAAATGATTTCAAAGAAATTGGAAATTTATTGAACATCTCCCTTGGTAAGTTATTCCAATCCCTAACTCCCCTTCCTATAAATGAATATTTTCCCCAGTTTGTCCTCTTGAATTCCAACTTTATCTTCACATTGTGATCTTTCCTACTTTTATAAACGCCATTCAAACTTATTCGTCTACTAATGTCATTCCACGCCATCTCTCCGCTGACAGCCCGGAACATACCACTTAGTCGAGCAGCTCTTCTTCTTTCTCTCAATTCTTCCCAACCCAAACATTGCAATATTTTTGTAACGCTACTCTTTTGTCGGAAATCGCCCAGAACAAATCGAGCTGCTTTTCTTTGGATTTTTTCCAGTTCTTGAATCAGGTAATCCTGGTGAGGGTCCCATACACTGGAACCATACTCTAGTTGGGGTCTTACCAGAGACTTATATGCCCTCTCCTTTACATCCTTACTACAACCCCTAAACACCCTCATAACCATGTGCAGAGATCGGTACCCTTCATTTACAATCCCATTTATGTGATTACCCCAATGAAGATCTTTCCTTATATTAACACGTAGATACTTACAATGATCCCCAAAAGGAACTTTCACCCCATCAACGCAGTAATTAAAACTGAGAGGACTTTTCCTACTTGTAAAACTCACAACCTGACTTTTAACCCCGTTTATCAACATACCATTGCCTGCTGTCCATCTCACAACATTTTCGAGGTCACGTTGCAGTTGCTCACAATCTTGTAACTTATTTATCACTCTATAGACAATAACATCATCCGCAAAAAGCCTTACCTCCGATTCCACTCCTTTACTCATATCGTTTATATATATAAGAAAACATAAAGGTCCGATAATACTGCCTTGAGGAATTTATTCTGTGTATATCTGTGGTTTCTGTATTCCCGTTTCTTCTAGATCCTTTTGTACCTCTTGGGTACAGCGTACTTTTGTTCGTTTGCTGACAAGAAACTGTATTACTTTCAGTGTTAACCACCCCTCAGGATGAGTCCGAAGAACACTCTCCTTCTTTTCCGTATGATGTCCGAGATTTTCTCTATCTTGGTGTGCAGTTCTTGGTTTGCTCGCTCGTCTTCTAAGTTGACCGTCACCTGTTCTTCGTAGTTCCAATATCTTCCTGAGAATCTTTCGTTGCACCTTTTCGGTTCTCTTAGGTACTCTGCTAGGTTAAGAGTTTCCGCTGCGTATAAGTTCTTAGGGATGATCACTGTCTCGTATTGTCTTAATTTTGCATTCATCTAAATATTCTTCTTACCGTAGACGTCCATACCTTGTTTGTATGCTAAATTCATACTGTTTATTCAAACTCAGATTTCCTCCTTTTTCTGTCAGCCCAGCTTCAATCCGTTCCCCTAGGTATTTAAATCTCTCAACCTTATTAATTTCACCTCCTTCTATTTTCATCCATCCAGGAGCTGCCTTGATGTTTGACATATACTGTGTCTATCCGATAGAGACCTGTAGGCGTGTAGTCTCTGTGGTTGCGTGGTTTTTTTAATCGCATGTTCTAATGATTCCGACAATATCAAAATATCGTCTGCGAATTACTATTATTTATAAGGGTGGATGAAAATATAAATAATAAAATTAATCAATTTATAGGTATTATCTGAGGAATAAAGAAATATTAAAGTTTTTAATTATTTATTATTTAATTAGGATTGTTTTTTCCCTCGGACTCAGCGAGGGATCCCATTTTCACCACCTTAAGAGCAGTGTCCTGGAGCGGGTGATTTTTGGGTTGGGGATACAACTGGAAACGAAGACCAGTACCTCGCCCAGGAGACCTCACCTGCTATACCGAACAGGAGCCTAGTGGAGGAAGGAAATATTGGAAGGGATAGACAAGGAAGAGGGGAAGAAGCGGCCGTGGCGTTAAGTTAGGTACCATTTCGATATTTGCCTGGCGAAGAAGTGGGATATCACGGAAAACCATTTCGAGGATGGCTGAGGTGGAAATCAAAACCCTCTCCTAAGTTGACCTCCCGAGGCTGAGTGGGCTCCGTTCCAGCCTTCATAACACTTTTCAAATTTCGTGGCAGATCCGGGAATCGAACCTAGGCCTCCAGGGGAGGCAGCTAAATAAACTAACTACTACACCACAGAGGCGAACATTTTTTTTTTTGATTCGTTGTGCCCAGCTGTGGAGCGCGTTTGAACTTATTTTGCACAATGTTTCTTCTTCTTTTCTTCCCAATATCTCTTCATTTTTTCACTGTGTTTCTTTCTGCGTGTTTCTGTCCAGCCTGTATTTTTTCTTGTTGGTTTCTCTGCAAATTTATGTTTGTTTACTAAGCTTCTAAATTTCATTCTATCTTGAATGGTTTCGTCCTCGATACCCATTTCTTGTAGATCTTCATGAATTTCTGCTAACCAATTGTTGCGGATTTTCAGGGTTAGAGCTAGGTTTAGAATTTTCTTTGTCAGCCTGTTGTTATCCATTCTGTGTAGGTGTCCGTAGAATTTTAGTCGTCTCTTTCTGATGGTATCTGTGATTTTTTCTGTGAATTGAAAAATTTCGTGTGGTTTCTTTTTCATCCAAATTCCATTTTCGAACTTTGGTCCTAGGATTTTTCTGAGAATTTTCCTCTCTTGTTTCTCAATGCTTTTCATTTGTGACCTGCCGCCAATGATCAGTGTTTCAGATGCATAAAGTGCCTCTGGTTTGATGACTGTATTGTAGTGTCGTAATTTTGCATTTTTTGATATACATCTTTTGTTGTATCTGTTCCATGTGATTTTGTAAGCCCTTTGCAGTTTAGCAGTTCTTTCTTTGTTAGCTTCCTGATTTAACCCTGCTGGCTGAATAATTTCACCTAGATACTTGAATTTGTCTACTTGGGAAATTATTCCACAATTGGTGATTAATGGTTGATTGTCGAATCTTGATTTAGTTCCTTCCATAAACTGCGTCTTTTCAAATGAAATTTGAAGTCCGGTTTTTGCGGCTATTTCATTCAATTTTTCTATGGATTGGATTGCTTCTTGTCTGTTGTTCGAAAGGATCGCAAGGTCATCTGCGAAAGCTAAGCAGTCAAGGTGAATTTTGTCTTTAAGAAGTCTGCCAATGTTTATACCTTTAGTTTCTTTTCTCCATTCACGAATCACTTTTTCCAAAACTAAATTGAATAGTAGTGGGGATAGTCCATCTCCCTGTCGGACGCCAGTTCTGATTTCGAACGGTTCAGAAATTTCTCCCAAGAACTTAACTTTTGATGTTGTGTTGGTCAGAGTTTGTTTAATCAATTCCCTCGTTTTCCTGTCGACTTGAAATTCCTCTAGTATGTTGAACAGGGTCTGCCGATCTATGGAATCATACGCTTTTTTGAAGTCAACAAAGGTGATTACTGTTTGTTTGGTTTTGCGAATCTGTAGTATGGTTTTTAGGTTTAGGATTTGTTCTGCGCAGGATCTCCCTTTTCGGAATCCAGCCTGATAATCTCCGATCAGGTGGTCTGTTTGTTTCTCTAATCTATTAAGTAGAGCTTTAGAGAAGATTTTATATACGAGTGAGAGGAGAGAAATTCCTCTGTAGTTATTAATATCTGATTTGTCTCCTTTCTTGTGAAGTGGGTGAATCAATGCACATTTCCAATCCTCCGGAATTTCTTCAGAAAACCAAATGTCCTGTAAGATTCTTTGAATACTCTGGGCCAGTTTGTCACCACCAATTTTCAACATTTCAGCGATTATTCCATCTTCTCCTGGTGCTTTGTTGTCTTTTAAATCTTTGATTATTTGTTTGACTTCTTGTAATGTGGGGGGTTCTGAATCTGGATTAGGTGTTGGTTTTTCATAGGTGAATTGTTCCTTTGGAGATTCACAGTTTAAAAGGTCCATGAAATGGTTTGCTAGGAGTTCACAATTTCCCTTATTACTTGTTTCTAAAGTCCCATCTGTACGTTTGAAACAGAGACTAGGTGCCTGGTAATTGGATAATTCTTCTCTGAATGTTCTGTAGAAGTTCCGTGTATTGTTTTTCTTGAAATCTTCTTCTATTTCTACCAGTCTGTTTTGATCATATTTTCGTTTTTCAGATCTGATGATTTTTGAGGTTTGTTTCTGTGTTTTGAAGAATTCATCACGATTTTGATCAGTTTTATGGGAACTCCAGTTTAGCCAGGACCTAATTCTGACTTCTATGGCCTTGTCACAGGTGTCATTCCACCACCTGTGTTTGCGTTTCCTTGGGGGATTGCTGATGTTTTGTGAAGCTTTCAAGAGTGTGTCCTTGAGTTCTAGCCAGTTTGAAGGAGCATCGTTGGAGATATTCGCAAGGAAATTGTCTGAGTTCTGTCTCAGAAATTCAGGGTCGATTCTTGGGTTTCTGATTGTTTTGGTTTTCTTCCTGTTGGGTTGAAACTTTACTTTAACAAGAGATAGGTGGTGGTCGGAGTCAATAATTCCCTTTTTGACTTTAACGTTCATAATTTCTTTTTGGTTTTTCTTGGAAATAGCCACATGGTCTAGTTGAAATTCTCCTAAATGCATGTTCGGGGATCTCCATGTCATTTTCTTTTGTGGAAGTGCCAGGAAATGAGTTGACATCAATTTTAGATCGAAATTCTCGCAGAAGCCAATTAAACGTTCTCCATTTTTATTGGTTCTTTTGTGAGCAGGGTAAAGTCCTACAGTGGTCCTAAATTTCTTCTCTTTGCCAATTTGTGCATTGAAGTCCCCCAGCAGAATTTTGACATGATGTTTTGGAACTTTGGCTGTAGTTTCTTCTAGTAATTCCCAGAAGTCATCTACCTTCTGTGGGTCTTTTTGATTGTAATTGTTTGTAGGTGCATGCGCATTGATTAGTGTATAAGCTTTGTTTCCTGATTTGATTGTCATTAGCGAAATTCTTTCAGAAGGAGATGCAAAGTATAATACCGAATTTGTGATATTTTTTCTCACTGCAAAACCAGTGCCAAATTGTAATATTTTGTTAGGGAGGAGGGTAGCTGGTTTACCTTTATAAATTCTATAGTTTCCTGATTCAAAATGATTTTCGTCACTGTACCTAGTTTCTTGGAGTGCCAGAATTTGGATGTTGAGTTGGTCTAATGTGTCTGTTAAGTGCTTCAACTTTCCAATTTTGCGAAGCGTGTTGATGTTTAAAGTGCCAATAAAATGTTTTTCCTTTGGGCGAAGAGATTTGGGAAGCTCCGATACATTCCCGCATGATGTTCTCGGTCCCCCAGAATCCGATGACCGAGAAAACCTAGTATGAATACTAGGGCCTGGGGTAGTAGTATCATTAACTGACGTTGCCATCATGCTAGTAAGTTGAAGATAATGGGGAGATTGATCTTTGTCAATCTCATAGTTACAACTAAGGTATTGAGCCTCAGAGGTTGCCTCAAGATGTTTTCTGGCTGTGCCTGTTTTTGGTCCGCGAGAGGTATTTTATTTCCCTCAAGCCCTCCGGACAAGTCCGGCGAGCCCCCCGATCCGCCACCTGGGACGCGCCCGATAGGGGAACAGGCAAAACCCCCACAGAGGCGAACATTATTATTATTATTATTATTATTATTATTATTATTATTATTATTATTATTATTATTATTATTATTACACATTTTCTCTTTCGCGGAGTAAGCAAGTACAGTTTATCGATAGACTCCGTTGTAGAATGGAGTCACCCATCAAACACTCATGTTCATAAAAACAGAACTCCTTGAAAAACTAGATATAGGAAGATCAAATTCGCAGGACATGTTCATTAGTATGTTCTGAAGAAACGATAAGCATTTCAGTCACTTAGGTTCAGCAAATGTGCTGTTGCCCAGTAGACACTGGGTCCTGCATGGGCACTGATAACTTGTTCCATGCGTGATGGTATCGACGTGTATAAAGTGCGAATGGCGTCCTGGGGTATAGCCATCCGTGTTGCATTCACCTGGTTCCAAAGTTCATCTTTTGTGTTTTGCACTGTGTCACAGCGCCGCACCAGTCGTTTCACTATATCCCACACAGTTTCGATTGGCGACAAGTCCGGTGAGTGGGCGGGCCCGGGCAACAGCCTGACATCCTGTAACAGCACGAAGGCACGTGTTCGTGCAGCAACATGTGGTTGCGCATTGTCCTGCTGAAGTATGACGTCAGCTGTGCCGCAGAAAGTGTATGGCTACGGGTCGCAGGATGTCATTCACGTGGATCAAACTGGTCACAGTGCCCTGGACACACACACCAACTGTGATTTGTGGTTGTACCCAATACCACCCCACACCATAAGACCTTGAGTTGGCGCTGTATGCCGTCTTCGAAATCAGTCAATGTGATGCCTCTTCCCCTGTCTGCGGCGAACCAAAAAGCGGCCATCATTTTCAAACAAGCAGCACGTGGATTCGTCCGAAAACACTATCTGCTGCCATTCCTGCCCCCATTGGTGTGAATTCATATAACCATTGCAGTCTAGCAAGCTTTGCACATTAGTCGAAGGTAGGCGGAGAAGTGGACGACGCGCCGGTAACACAGACAGTAATAAACGGCGATCGGCTGTCACTCCTGATAGTGTACGATGTGTTCCACTGTTCCACTGTTGGGCTAGAGTCGAGGAGGACGCAGATCTGTCATGCAATGCCATTCGGATGAGGTGTCGATTCTCTCTCGGGGGGTGTGGATGGTGCAACCAGACCCATTTCGTCCCACACGGGCAGCAATTTCCCGGATGGATGCATCACGTTCTCTCAAACTAATAATGCGCCCTCTTTCAAAGTCACTCATTTGACGGTACGGTTCTGGCATACGTTTGCGAGGCATCCTGCGCGTCTGTTAAAGTCACACTGATCATTTACCTTCGGTTTAAAGCGACAACTAGAGCCGTAGGCATATTTGACTAGTCGGTGGTGGTGCCCCGAGATATCGATGTGAACTTGCAACCTGACCGCTGATATGGTTCAAATGCTATTCATTTCTTCAGAACACACTAATGCACATAACGTGTGAATATGCACTTCCTATCTCTAGTGTTTCAAAGTGTTCTGTTGTTTATGTACAGGAGTGTATATCACATTTACAGATAATGGCACATGTTTAGCATATTATTATTCCTTCATTACGGTCTCGGTAGGACGACCGGTAGATTTTTCATGATTTTCAATTTCTTCTTTTACTCCCAGAACTTCTTAGTCCTCTCTCTCCTTCTCTCCTGTTCTTCAGCTGCTATTTTCAGTATCGTGTTCTCCTCTCATTTCCATGAGTGCTTTTTCTATATCGCTGTGTACCTATTTCTCCAGTTCTCCTTCCATTCCACCTTGATCCTCATCTCAATCAAGTCCTTCCCGAGTTAGACTATGGACTTGGATCCCATATTTCCTCTCGTCCTACCGATTGTCTCCCCTGCAATTCTGGCCATTCCGCCCATGTTCATTCTGATCACGTGTGCAGTAAACCTTACCCTATAAAGTTTGAATTTTCTAAGTTCATATTTATGTTGCCAAACAGTTTCTCAATTGATTTTCTCTCTCATCTTTCACCTCCCCTTCTTGGTCCCAGTATCTTCCTCAAAAAATATTTTTCAACTTGTTTCTCTATATCTTCCTAGTGTCATCATATTGGCTGTGTACAGTACCGTGTGTCTCACCATTGCATGGTAGTGGCCGGTATTCTTGTCCCTTGAACTGTTACTCGTACTGTACATTTGTCTGGTCACGAGATGGTCTTCTTCTGTGCATATTATATACAGGCTACAATTGTTGAATTCTGACATAAATATACCTTACAGCTGGGGTTCATCTGAAATTTTTTGTTACGGAAGTTAGCGTGACGGAAGTGTAACCTAGCAACCAGTGATATAAGGTATGGATGAATGGTCATACAGTGTTACCTAGCAACCGTGCAGGCTATGTCTTTTGGCTGGTGGTCATCTGAAATTATCAACAGTTGACAGATGGCCATGACCGAGTGACGTATTTTTAATCACGTAGGCTGAGTAGACTTCGAAGCAACCCTCAGGTACGGGTCGGGAATCGAACACGCGAATCTCCTGATGAGGGGCAAGCACGCTACCCGTAGACCCCAGGGCTGGCTTCTACCGGGGGAATCACAACATAAATTTAAACAACTTCTAGATTTGAGGGAACAATGATCAAAAGATCGTCATGCTTACCAACTTCATCACGTGTGAACCTCAGTATGATATTGCTGTTTGTTAACAGTTCACTCCGCCCGGCGGTAAACCTCTATGATATCATAACAGCTTAATAGGGACACAGGGTTCTACATCCAAAATTGGAACTAACCCAGGTAAACCAGCACGGGTTTTCACCTTAGTTTAGATATAACGACAAACAGGCATGATTTCATTTTAATAATATATAGTGATTTAGGAACATAAATACTGATTTATATTTTTTTTCATAAATACTACCTTTAAAAACGCTAGCGCGTGGACAACTGTTTCGTTCATGGCTGGATCGATTGAGAGCAAGCCCACAGGGCGGAGAACAAAGCAGGACTCGTTCATGCGAAGCAGTTAATAGAAAATGAACAGTTATTTCATGCAGAATATACCGTTCCATGTAATGAATAATATTCAACCGGAACTGCGCTACTTTGCACGGAAGAATGTAGCCACAAATTTACTTCTGAAACTCTCAGTTAAAAAGAATGAAACCCAATCATGTGGAATTATACTACGTACTGAATTATAATCTTTGTATTCTATTACCGTGAATGGCTACAAACGGAAACAATTAACTGCTCTCATTTTATTTCTTAAAATTGGATATTTCTGAAGCGGGTGTATGCAAAATTGGAGATATTTTGTGAAAGAGATACTTCTAGGTCATGGAATAACATCACAGCAGCATCTCAAAAGGAAAGAAAAATAACCCGTGAAGCGTCCATCAACTGCATGAATTTCTCTACGAATTTGCTGGGTAAACTTATCTGGTTTACCCCTCCTTAGTATATTGTGATGTGAGCTTGCTTTGGGGAGGTAGTGGGTTCGAATCCCACAGTCGGTAACCATGAAAGTTGTTGTCCGTAGTTTTCCATTTTCACACCAAGTACGACCGCATCGTTCCCATAAGACCTCTCTGTGCCGGTGCGACAGAAAAAATAAGTGTATTGTGACGTGAAGGCGGGGTAGTACAACTGGGCGCGTTTAATCTAGGATTAACTGATTATTAATAATTACTTAGAAAAGCAACCAGGCACAATATTATACAGTTCGCATTCGCTCGATCTCTCTCTCTCCTCTCGCTAGTTCAGTCACACTGGTTATTCATAATATCCTTCACAAATTAACGCACTACACAATTTATATTCACACTCGCTGTACACTGTCGCTTGTCTTTCAGCTGCATTGTTTCGCACTCGTCGTCAGTAAACACGAAGCACTTACTCGCCACTGTTCACTTGACTGATCCATTGCTCATCAGGTGAACAGAACTGGACCGTCTCAATCGCTAATGGGAGTGAGCCCCAACTGAACCACTGAAGCTCGTCCAGCTTGCCTTAAATAGGGAGACCGTCCCATCCAGGTACTTTCAGATCATAAAAATCTTGATTACCCTTCTACTCCTTCCTTACGCAGTCATATAAGCCTACAATGAAGTCATGGAGTGGTGGCGGAGGGGATTGCATTGCACAATTATCTCTTTTCCGGCTGGTTTTACTGCAGTGGTGAGGGGGCGGTGCCCTAACATGGTGATGTCGTCCGTGGCTGTAGTAACGCTAACTTCTTCCTACCATTGACTTTCATAAAAATGTAGGACCTCGTCAAAACATTATGCTGTGAATAGAGTACTAGTTACGTTTTGTGTGGTTTTCTACGTTATCATGTATTTAGAACGCCAAGCTAGTTGTAAGTCATTGTACTGTCAATATAATGTGAATCCTAATGTTAATGAACTGGAAATATTTAAGTCATGCTTGAATTTATATGTAAATTTTATTGTGGTACACCATTTTTAATGGAATATTTCGTTAATTTTGGGTTTTATTTACGTTACGCCATTCGTAAGAATGATCCGGTAGGGTAACCTTGGTGGGTTCGTAAGAGTCACAAATTCATGTCAGTAAGAGGGGATCCTTCTTTCAGTGATGGTGTCGGTTATCTGCTCCAAGTGGTGGAGAGTTCGTGCTTTTAATTACCATTTACTTTGGCAAGACCATAGATTTTTCTCAAAATCTTCCTTTCCTTGGTCTCCGGTTTTTAATGTCCTATCCTATTCATTGTGAGTCATTCTGCAGCATGTAGAACCTCTGGTCGGGTGATACTGCAGTAGTGCCCCAGTTCTGCATTGAATGATATTGACCTTTTGTTGTAGACAGTTCAGTTATCTGGTATGCCATTTCCATTTTGTTCATGAGTGACACAAAGGCTTCTTTATCGGATACGTTGGATTCTATCAACACGCCCACGTACTTAATCACTAACCATTCATCTGCTGGACGATGCGCAGAGATATGAATGTTCTTCCCCCACCTTTCCAGTAATATTTCCTTTTACTTTTGATTTTCTGTGCCATTCCCAGTATGCGTCCTAACCTGAGAAAGTATGGAAGTTCTTTTGTGCTTTATTTCATTGTAGTGTTACGGAGCTGCTGGCGTCTGAGGAACGAATGGTCAGCAATAACGTGACAGTGTGTACTGTATAAGAAACACCAAACACTAAATTCAATGTATTTCATTCCACATAGTAGACATGTAACTTTTCAATGGCTGCAGTTTATACTGCAATGATATTCTGAAAAGGGAGGAAAACTAATCTTGTTAACGGCTTATGCAGACCAGCTGATGGATGGTCTGATTACACCTCACTTTTTGTACGGCGTATGCAGCCAATTTCGTTGCGGCCGTTGAGAGTAATGTTAGGTGAAATACTCAAGGCAAATTCAGAAGTATGCAAACCTGAACAAGAGCAATCCCGCAAGAAGAAAGTGCTTTCCTTCAAAGTTGCGGAGAATTACTCGGATCTTTTGCACCGCTTGCAGTTGGGCAGTACGCAGTAACCACCAATCGAATACCTGAGTAGAAAGTCGAAATGACATTTAGGTAGTTAAGAAGAAATTAAAGGCCTCAATGTATAGTGAGTAATCATTCATAATTATTAATAAGACACACTTTAAATGGAATACAAATACACTTGTCAACCAAGCTGCTGATAAAACATGATACCGCGTTTAATTTCACAATGAAATTTGCTGTGGTCATTAAGTGTGATGTTGACTGTTTTTTTTCGGATAAAATGCAGTGATAGTGAGAATGAACCAAAAACAGAGTGAAAGAAAGAAAATTGTGGGATTCTCTCCTTTGAACATGTTGAAAATGATGTTTTCTTAGTGTATTTGTTACGATGGAGACGTGCAGCGACCGAGTATTTAACAAGTGCTTTTCATGTAGTAATGACTTTCAGGACTTCTAAAATAGGATAGTATGCTTGTATAAGTGTCGGTTTATTTTTGTTATGTGAATAAAAGTGAAATTTTCATTTATTGATGGTTTCATTAGTGTAGGCCTGCAGACGAACAGATAGTGATAACGTTGGTTGTGGGGGAGGTCAGTGATCAAGCATTAAGCTGTCCTGCTCGCTTGATTTTTCCTTGTCCCTACTGGGCGCCGGCTTGATATTCATTATGAATGCCATTTTCTTAAATGATATCTGGAGTCCCACCTTCTCTGTGTCTTTCCTAAGCTGATTATTTTGTGTTGCGGCTATGTCCACAAAGTCACAAACTATTGACAAATAATCTGCTAATGCTAGACAACTGATTTCAATATTTATGTGGCCGAATCTGACCTCGTCATCGATTCCTTCATTGGTCATTTCTTTGCGCAAATGACGGGTGATATTCTCTACAACAGAGTTGAAGATTAGGGGCAAAAGCCCATTTCCGTATCTAACATCTGTCCCGATCTCGAAATCTCTCCAGTTACCCTCACTTCAGAGCAGATAATGGTGAGGATTTTTTGGATTATCGCTCTTGTTTCATTGTCTAAGCCAAAATATTTTAGAATTTGAATCAGGATGGAACTATCAATCCGGACATAGGCCTTCTTGAGTCTACGATTGTCACCGTAAATTTTTTGTCCCGTAGTTTTAGTTAAGAAAGGATATATTTCAGGTTCAAAATTTGCCCGGTACACGAGCGGCCTTTCCTGAAACAACCTTGGTACACTCCCAGCTGTGGATACAGTTGTTCCTCTGCCCAAGGCTAAGAGCTTTTGAGATAATTTTGACACGCTTTTAGGAGGAGAATTATATCATGTTAGTTGTTTCACATGCACCTTTCTTAGGAAGGGGTGAATCAGGGCAGAAGTCCAACCATTACGAATTTTCTCGTTTTTCCGAATCTTGAGGATTATTTCCTTAATTAATCCAGAGTTTTCTTACCTGCGTACTTCCAAAGTTAGGAAATTATACTTTCATAGTATGTCGCCTTGATATTCTTGAGTGACTCGATGATGTTTTCGATTTCTTCTTTCGTGGGAAGAGATGAATTGGGTTAACGTTTATATTATCCTCAAAAGGAAAAGTGGGCTGTGTATCTTCACAGATGGGAAGGAATTCACCATAATCTGGTAGTTGTCCTTATTAATTTGAGCTACATTACCATTGGAGCATCTGAACCGGAAGGGTGGAGAATTGTATTTGCTGAGATTGTGTTTAAAGGTTATGTAGAAGTTTCGCATATGTTTCTCTGGAAGTCTAGTTCAGTCTGTGTTAGCTGCAATTTATCGAACGCATATTTTGTAGAATGGATGATCTTGGCAGCGTGTTTCCTGGTGTCCAGGAAGTTTTTTTCTGTTAGAGCGTTTCTTTTGCGTGCTCCATCTCCGCAAGGCATAAATAAATCTCATCATCATTGGCACGACGGCCCTATGCCGGCCTTGGTTTTCCTCAAAAGTTTCTGCTGGTCTTTCCAGCCCAGACTCTTGCTCTTCCATCCCTTTTTCCTTTTACCTGAAGCAAAAATTCATATCATTTCAGCTCAGGTCTACAAACCTGTCGAGATACTTCTGGTATCGTGTTAAATATATCCATCATTATCACTGGTACGTAGAACGTTTCCAAACCACTCTAGCCTATTGATATTAATGGCCTTAGAAAGGTGGGTTTAGGAAGAGACTTGTTAAACTCATATTATTGGAATAATATTATTCTACACACTTCTCTGTACTGGCCCAGATATGCATCCCAGAACTCCTTTCAGAACAACCAAAAATCTGTACTTTCTCTCTCGTCATCTAAGCCCAGAATTATATCCGTGATTATATGCTTTAAGGTGCAGAGGAGAACATGAACGTGTGTGAAGTTAAATTATGTAATTGTATTTATTTATTTATTTATTTATTTATTTATTTATTTATTTATTTATTTATTTATTATCGTCTTCTTGCAGGCCCACCATATTATCATCTATTCTGAGTATGCTTTCTTCCAAGCATCAGAGTGGACATGCTTCAATTGAGTTGGGATTTCTTCTTGGTGAACCTGTTTTAGTTTATGTTTGAGTAGTCCTCGGAGTTGAATGTCTGTTTCTGCGATTCCATACTTTATCTCCACCAACCAACGAGAAATCGTTTTGAGACTTCTGAAGAAGCATAACAAACGTTTAAAGACTTTTTCAGCTGGCAATCTGAAGAGGAGAGCGTAAAAACTGTATCCTCCTTTCCCGGATTACGCTTGATATCGTTGTGGGTTGTATACTTCTAAGTTGCTCCGAAGTCTGCAAACACTATCTTTGAGGTTGGGACCAAGAATTTTTCGGATAATCCTCCGTTCCTTAACCCTCCGTCGGTCGCGCTCTAATTTCAACACGATAAGTAAGACGGTACCTAGGAGGCGCCATTGAGTTCTTAGTTTTAAAAATACATTTCCTGTAGACATCTGTCTGTCTGTTAAGTCATCAGAACAGAGACTGGTTGGATCCTCAAATAGCACCACCAATAGTTATGTGGTTATAAGGAAACCGCAAAAACCAATGGGAGCACCAATATGAGGCATACTAGGCAAGATGAGGAGTGAGGTAGTTTGCCATTGCTTTCCTCACTGGGCCAGAGAGTGCTACTGCAGCACGACTAACCCTATGAACAACACCTTTCATAACACTCAAACACACTAGTCGTGCTCTGAATGTCATTACTCAGCACCACCCATACCCCAGCAGCTTTCATATAGTCACAGCCATGGATGAGACTGGGACCTCGGTGGAAGCTACACTTTACTCTGGCCTGTGCCAAGCGATGGATGAAAAAGTACTGCACCCATCAAGAAATGACAGCAGGCAACCAGTAGACATAGATATAATTCAGTTAAATAGTATTGAACTTCCTTTTACACCTATTTCCATTGTTAATAGCAACAATAATCTCCTGCAGGTTGTTTTATCTCGTTTCAAATATTACAAATGTCATATCACTCAGGTAGTCTTTATTTCACACAAAATAACATACCCAACAATAAGAACTATAGCATGATATACCGTAACCTTGTTTACAGAATTTGAAGTAATGATAATGTAAAAACAGAAAAGAATGCAATGTATTATAAAAATAAAAAATATACAGAATGAACTCTTCATCTTTCACTTTCTTTTCCTAAGTCCAGATTTTCGAAGCATTCATGACAAATCATTCTTCCGTGTCCCAGGCAGAAATGTTTCTTACACTTCTTGCAGCTGTGCCTTGTCATTCTGGTGATCCTGTTCGGTTTAGCAAGCTTGCAAGTGCCACATCGTTTCTTTCTAATAAGAGGAAGAAGGGTAGTTCCAGTAGCTATTGCTTCTTTTCCTTGCTCTGCAGGTCGGTACTTTCCAACTAGGAAACGCAGTGTCGAATGGAGACCTGGTGGATTCAGACTTCTTCGCCTGGGGATTCGATCACATTGGAGGCACGCTTGTGCAAGTCATTTGGTGGCGCGCGCGTGCGTAAGCGTGCGCAAGAGTGCACATATAAACAAAATCTGCAGGAGAGCGATAGACACAAGTGGTGACTTGTCCATCGCCGCTCACACTGCCCGCCACAAGCAAGTGCACGCTTGCGCAAGCTTGATCCGACCCAACTTCGAAACAAAAATATGTGTCTTGTAGTTGCAAGCGTGCGTGATATCAGTTGATTTCTGACCATGGAAGCAGTGACAGTGTAGTGCTTTGTAGCTCTTCAGGTGATACACAATTTCGGAATTTTTTTTGCTAGTTGCTTTACGTCGCACCGACAAAGATAGGTCCTATGGCGACGATGGGTCAGGGAAGGGCTGGGAGTGGGAAGGAAGCGGCCGTGGCCTTAATTAAGGTACAGCCCCAGCATTTTCCTGGTGTGAAAATAGGAAACCACGGAAAACCATCCTCAGGACTGCCGATAGTGGGGTTCGAACCTACTATCTCCCGAATACTGGATACTGGCCGCACTTAAGCTCGGTAATTTCGGAAATTAGATGTGATTTTGTTTAGTATATAGTAGAAAGTGTCTGGTATCATTCTGAAGTATTCAAAAAAACATATTAGGCTGTCTAAGCAAATCGTTGAATAGTCGTGCATAATCTTCATCTTCCTCTCTGTCCAAAAAATACTCGTACACCCACACTTCCCTGGTTTCCTGCTCATCCAAAAATAAAAATTTTAAAACACCATTTTCCAAAACAATGTCCTCATCGTCTGACATCTCCATTTCGACTGATCTGTTCATAATAATTAACTTTCACCTCCTTGCATTTAGTGTGAGCACATTGCTGTTCACGCTAGCTTGCGCACGCGCGCGCCACCAAATTACTTGCACAAGCGTGCCTCCAATGTGATCGAAGCCTAATCTCTTCTGAAATCAAGTGCTCAAATAGTCGAAATCGACTTCCAACCTATTAGGTCGTCTTACGTGCATTTAGTACGTGTGGAAGAGATGTTAAGTACAGATCCTCCCGATTTCGAGACGGTTGCTCTACCAATTGAGCTATGGTGGCCTAGGTTTTCCTTGTTCTCTTGGAAAGTATCTAAGCTACAGGTTTGGCACTACTGCCCTCACACCGTAGAGTGCATTCAAGTCACCCGTTGTAGGCCAAGTCAATGAATATTGAATTTTCACGACCACATTTTAATCGAAATGGACGCCAAATCGTGAGGTTGTGGGCTCGGATCCCACTGGTGTCCGGATAGCCATTTTTGTTTTGTACTTAACATCTCTTCTACACGTACTAAATGTACGTAACACGACCTAATAGGTTGGAAGTTGATTTCGATTACAATGCGGTCGTGCAAATTCAATATTCATAGCTCAGATAATGTTCTCAGAGACAGTCTCCTCCTACCGACATCTATCCCGTTCCCTATAGCCACTACTTGAGCATTTATTGCAGCTATATTGCACATAGCAAAGAAAATAACTAGTGCCCAACGTGTGGTATTTAGGGCTACGGTGTAACTTCTGCACATTTTATCCTCGACGACTATTCTACCATTTGTCCCGTTGTAGCATGTGATAATTATAGGTTTTGCGTTTTCTCCAGCTTCATCATCAATCGGATCGTCATCTACATGATGACAGGAAACGAGCAGGACAATTTTGTTTCCCTTAGGAACACGAAATGTAGTACCCGGCGTTGCCCGGATAGTTTGTGAATGTTTAACTTTAGCATTTGTATTTCCAGTTAGTTATGTGTTAAGTGAATATTTATAGAATTCCTTTTTGAGATGTTAATCGATATTTTACGATTTATTATGTACATTTGGAGATTTAGATGTATTTCATTTCAAGTCTTAGGTTATTTAATTTTCGAGTAAAACTGTGTCCTTGTGGAAACTCAAATTTTCTGGGAAGTAACTGATCCTTTCAAACAAACAGTTAGTGATATGATGTACCCTAATTCAACTGACAATGAGACTGTCAATAATCAGCCTTGCGACCCCAAAAGCAGTGGGTTCAACATCAATCCAGGTAGCTTTAGACTATTTAATTTTAACCCCGTTTCAGCCCCAGATAGTAAGTCATATGTGTACCAAGTTTCGTTGATTCACTTCTGTAGTCCTGAAAACTATGGATTCAACACTAATATCGGTCGTTTTGAGTTATAATTATATTTCACCCCTTGGCTAGGGGTGATAGGTTTTTCTTGCTCCAACAGTAGTTTTTTACAGAAAGTAGGTGATATTTGTACCCAGTTTAGTTGCCAGCTATGCTGGAACGTACACCCAAACATACATAATTTGGATCACTTTGGACATTTTATTTTATTCACCCCTTCTCAACCCCCTGCCGATTTGGGCTCAGCTTTAATTTCAATCTATTCATGCCAGAGACCCCGAAAACTATGAATTCAACACTATTTTCGACTAGGAGTGCTAGAATTGTAATACCCCCACGCGGTTTATCTCTCCTAGCAGTAAGTCGTAAGTATACCAAGTTTCGTTGATATTGCTGCAGTAGTCCCTAAAACTATTGATTCGATAATATTATGGGTCGTTTTAGTTATATTTACATTTCACTCCCTCCCATAGGTGCTCTATGGGTGTCCCACCCGCACTACCCAATATTTATTCTACACTGTAAGCCATAAATATACGAATTTCAGTATATAGCTACGCTGGAACATATATACGCCCATTATCACGGTCATTTAGGACATTTTTCCTTTTTACCCTTTCTCAACCCCTAAGCTAAAGGAGGCTAAATTTGTACTTGAAAAAATCTGGAGTGTCACAATCCTCAGCGACCAATAAACTACGGATTCCGCACTATTTCGATTATTTTTATATCTCACCCCTTCACCTACACTCTTAAGGGTGCTGGGGTGTCTTACCACTACGCTGCTAGTCTCCTCATAGTAAGTCGCAAGTGTAATACGTTTGCTTCAAATCACTCCAGTAGTGCTGAAAACGATGGATTCGGCGCTATTATAGGTCCTTTTTTAGATATATTTGTATTTCATCCACTCCCGTAAGGATTCTAGGGGTGCCTTTCCCCCACATAATTTTTCGCAGAGATTAAGTAATATGTGTACCAAATTTAGTTGACAGTATGCCGAAAAATACACACATACATCCATAATCTCGGTCATTAGTGTATTTTTTTCTCCCCTTCTCACCCCCTTTGAAAAATATAGCTGAACGTGGACTTTAGGAAATCCAGATTCTCAATATTCATCTGAGCGACCCCGAAAAATTAGGATTCGACACTATTTCCGATTATTTTTATATCTCACACCCCCGTCGTCTCCCACCAAAAAAGGGGCTAACTAGGAGTTTTAGAAAATACCGAGTGTTACTATTTATTTCAGCGACCCCAGAAACTATGAAAAAGATACTATTATAGATTATTTTTATATATCAATCCCGCTCGCCTCCACTGCAAAAGGGGCAGAACTTCGACTTTTAAAAATCCGGAATGTCACTATTCACCTCAGCGACCAGAAAATTATAGATTCGACTCAATTTTCGATTATTTTTATATCTCACTCCCCCGTCGTCCCCACCACAAAGAGGCTGTACTTGGGCTTAAAAATTTCGGTGTGTCACTATTCATCTCAGCTACCCCAAAATGTATGGACTCAACACTATTTTCGATTATTTTCATACCTCACTCAACCTCTCGTCCTCCACCGCAAAGAGGGCTGAACTTGGGCTTGTAAACAGTCCGCAGTGTCACTATCCATCTTAGCGACCCCGAAATTTGATATTTCTTTCGATCATTTTATATCTCAATACCCCCTCGCCCCCACCCCAAAGGGGAATGACTTGGTTTTTTAAAAATAAAAAAATCGGGCGTGTCACTATTCGTCTCAGCGACCCGGAAAAGTATGGATTCGCTGCTATTTTCGATTATTTTTGTACCTCAACCCCCTCATGCCCCGCTTCCAAGGCTGCTCGGGGTATTTTACCTCCGCGCGGTTTGACTCCTGGTACTGAGTCATTAGTGTACCAAATTTGGTTGAAATCGCTCAAGTGGTTTAGGAGCAGACGTGGCACATGCATACATACATACATACATACATACATACATACATACATGCATACATACTGTACCCTACAGGGCACATCAACACTGCAGGATCATACCTACCTGCTCACCTGCTCTTGCATACGAGCACCAGCTCAGCTGCAGTCGGCAGAAATGGTCGATAGTTGGGTTCTTGTGACGATAGGATCATGGGGCTAGTACAATTACATTAAACTACGAAATGAGGAACACTTTCGCTGCGATCAGAATTTTTGAGCACAAGTTTGTATTCACAACACAAGTTATTTACAAGAATTGCACCTGTAGTGCCAAAATAAATGCCCCAAAGGCTCACTTCTACAATTCTAAAGAAAACATAATCTAGGTTATGACGTTGTGCTGAAGTTTGTCGATCTGTGAACCAGGAAACGAAACGGATGTGTCCCCAACATGGAAAACATCATCACTATGCCTGCGACATAAAATGACATGACGGTAGAATCAAGAATACCCGCAGAGATTACCGCTACTATGAAAGTTTCCTCCCATATCGGGATATTTATATACACAAAAATAGCAGCACAATAAGTGATAAAAATACTCTTAGATAACCTACTCTAGCGCCTCAATGACATATTTACACGGACGTGAACCCACGTCCACCAGGCAGAACTTTATGTCAACAGGGCAATCATAATAGTAGCATAGTGCCGAGATCACATTAGTAAAATACGCAACCCCAAGAATGCGAATCAAACAAGAAAGGAAAAGGAGGTAAAATGGTTAAAATAAATGACGCACTGTGTTTGCAAAAGGCTTCTCTGCCAAAGGAGAATGACCTACCTCCAGAGCCATTTAAAAATGGCCGAGCTCACCCCAATACAGAGCAGGCGAACATTGACCCGCAGTCTGGTCTGGAGCCTCCCCCTACATCAAAAAAACTTGTAAACAAACTACCGCTAGACGTCTTACCCTACATTCTTTCACAAAGGGACTTTCAAGCTTCTACTCATAGCAGCAAATGGCCACAAAATAAGTGAGGAAAGACACATCTCACATACGCACCTGACTTCATTTAACCACCCACACGGGTCGCAGTTAAATCACATAAAGTGTTCTACCATACTATCACATCAAACCATCACCGTCAATATGCGGCGTGTCAACAGTAACCTTGGGGGTCAGAGGTTCAAACCCAACGTTTGGCAGAGTAGCACAGAGTCGAATAGCGTTAAAACCTGCGCCTCCGCTATAGTTTACGCCCGTCTAAGGCATGTAAATAGAGCCCCTTAACTAAATAAATACCATCAGCATGCATGCCTTACATTACGCAGGTATGTCTGCCCTTTCCCCAGGGATATAATGGGAATTACACATAGCGATCCTAATCCTACAAGGGACATGTATACAACTAACCGACCCAAAAGAAAAATGTCCGGTCTATCGTACTCAAACAAATATGTGTCAACTCGGCACACTACCTCTTTCCGCGTTAACAAAATTACATCATTGTCTGCTTTACATGAAGAAACGAAAACCTATCTACACTTACCCTTTAGATATATCCAAACTATCTTAATATGCAGCCTGATGGGCCACAATCCAATCCTATGTTAATATTTACAAGTTCAACTCTACTATCTCTGCGTGACACCCCAACTCTACCATATGTCTAGTATCTCATGGTCCACTTATCTCATCATGATGATCTCCTCCTCTCTCCCTCCGGGTAGGCTATCATGATTTAGCCCATCATGGTAGAGGTCTCGGCCAGGGTCGATTCTTGGAGTCCGGTCTTCCCGCCCCGCTGGTCCATGGTGCTGTCTTCTTCTTGAGGGATGCCTCGTTCAAGGTAGCGTCTTCGAAGCCACGTTCTGAAGTTCTTGCACCTCATTTCCCTCGGAATATCTCGACTTCTTACTACAATGAAATATTCACTTTAAACACAGCGCAACATTCTGGACATTTATTTAGGTTGAGCTAGCACACAGCGCTAACACTTTGCAATATACATTCCTCGTCCTCCATTCTCGTATAACTGCATACTCGCTAACTTGTGCGCTATGCCACAAACTATTTTCTGCTCTAGAGACTATCCAGTCGGTTATTGTGTTTTTATGCCCGCTTAATTTGGATTCAACAGTCTATCAGAGGATAGATATAGACCTCCTTAGCCTATTGTCCACACTTCCTCGGCACCTCGGGAGCTTTGCCCCTACCGCTATTTATCAGAGTCTATAAGTACGGCGTTCTTTTGTTGCTGATACAATTAACCACACGCGATCTCACTGATAGGTATATGAACATCGCGCCACCTATAAATCCACCACCTGTAACTCTGTAAGTCACCGATCCACTGGATCAAAGTTATCGCACAGCAATAATTACACACTGTCTTTGTTCTGAACAAAAGGTTTCTGGCGCAATCTAGGCAGACGTGCGACGCGTACTGGCAGCAATATGATCGTCGACTGGATGATCTCCCCCCATATCACTCAACTTTTATATGAGGCAACACACCAAAGGACGCCAGGGAAAGCCCCGAGAAACAACTTGAGTCTGGAATGTGGCCACTACAGAGCTTCCCACGGTGGTTCTGCTTGCTACTTATTTATTGATCTAATTCCATGTTAATAAACCTAGAGGTATCTATAGCTTCGTAAAATTCTGGCCATCATTTCCATCTTTTTATTTTCCTGAGAAACCTTCAATTACGGGAATTACGACTAAATTTCCGTAATGTGGTGGGCCTGTCTGCTCCCGCTAAAAATCTCTGTTAAGATGGCAGGTCTCTCCCCCAGACAAAATCCCATCTCTCTTTCTTTCTTCCTCACATATTCTTTCTTCGTCACACATGACCACGCCTTGCCTCGGGAAATCACCTTCTCGATTCCCGCGCCCCATATAGCATCACGCCCTCACAAGCGGCGTCCTACAGCAAAATTTTTATTGCGTTAAATATCCATTCTCGCGGTGAAATATAATGGTACAATACATACATACATACATACATACATACATACATACATACATACATACATGCAATGAATTTTATACATATATAGATAGGAGACTAAAGTGGCATGTTCATAGAAACCAAAGATTACTGTCTTTTGTTTCACATTCGTAAGCTCAGCTGGCAGATGTCTTTTATTCTTTCTAGTGCTGCCGACATAAGATAATCCCTTCTTCTTCAAGTCAACTATCAACCAATTATCTGCCGTAATATTATGACCTGTGTCGCAGATAGGCTAGGCCAGCCGCTCAACAACATCTGATGGTTTATTACTTATAGGAAACGGCCCCTCTGGCTGCTTCCCTGTGAAAATTTCCAAATGATAACAATAGAAAGATTTTGCATACAGTAGGGCGTTAATTTTCCCCGTATTCGGCTGGTTTTGCCGGCCCCACGGTGCAGGGGCAGCGTGCTTCTCCTTATCCGGAGGCCCCGTGTTCGATTTCCGGCTCGGTCAGAGAGTTTTATCTACATCTGAAGGCTGGTTCGAGGTCCACTCAGCCTACGTGATTACAATTGAGGAGCTATCTGACGATGAGATAGCGGCCCCGGTCTAGAGAGCTAAGAATAACGGCCGAGAGGATCCGTCGTGCTGATCACACGACACCTCGTAATCTGCAGGCGTTAGGGCTGAGCAGCGGTCGCTTGGTAGACCATGGCCCTTCAGGGCTCATGCGCCATCGGGTTTGGTTTGCTGTTTGGCTAGTTTTGATGCGATATACTGCTTGCCAGTTTTCCAACCAGGCTATGTGTTCCAAGTTTTGAACATTTATTTATTTATTTATTTATTTATTTATTTATTTATTTATTTATTTATTTAATTTATTTATTTATCGTACACTGCAGAAACGTACGAAACTTACAAACACTCATTTCTCAGAATACCTTACCCTCTTCAACCATACTATTCGCTTATAAAATAGATCTCTTCAGCTCATTCCGGAGCTGCCTCTGTGGATCAGTGGTACAGTTTCGACCTACGGATCCCAAGATAGCGGGTTCAAACCAGGCAGAGGTAGTCGGATTTTTGAAGGGCGGAAAAAAGTCCATTTGAGACTCCCATGTCGTTCGATGTCGGCATCTAAAAGATCTCTGGTGACACATTTGGTGTTTACCCGACAATATTAATTAAATCTCAGCCATAGACGCCCAAGAGAGTTTCGGTTTACTATATCTGCCATCTAGTGGGAATAGAGTAAAAAACGGAAAGTCGAAATTGACGAGCAGACAGCCAGATGGTGTCAAATTGAAGTGTCTGCACACGATAGCTGAGGCCATACGATTATTATTATATTATTATTATTATTATTATTATTATTATTATTATTATTATTATTATTATTATTATTATTATTATTATTAGCTCATTCCGCTTCGAGACACAATGCAAAGAGGCCATCCTGTTGGAGGAGTGGAAGAGTTGTTCTAGTTCTTGCTCGGCTATCGTCGACACTGCTGAACATTTGTTATGTCAATTTTGAATGAGCCTGTATTTCTGTCGGCACGTTTGATCCGAGTGATGATGGGAACTGATTGGAGATAGTAATAATGCAGTCAGGCACCTGATTGGAAAAGCGATTGGCTAAATGCACCCTTCTACTAATACAGACCACTTAGCAAGGGGAGGCCTAATTAGAAACAGATTGGCTGTCATTTGAGTTTATAATCCTAGCTAATTTAACTCATCAGAGATAATTCTGATTATTTTGTTCCGTCTTTCAGGTTTGAAAATGTGGATCAGTTTCAAATACAAACCGTATTAACATAATATAAACGGAGGAGTAGGCGTGCATCAAATATTATTATTTTGCGAGCAATGTATAGCGATATTAGATCGGGATGAGATTTGTTACAGAGCAAAAATCGAGGAGAGGTTTGATATTGTGCCACTATACAGGTCGGTTACGATCTCCAGTCGGGTAATGAAATGGCGTACGGCTTTTAGTCCCGAGAGTATCCGTGGACTTGTTCGGCTCGCCAGGTGCAGGTCTTTCGATCTGAACCCCGTAGGCGATCTGCGCGTCATGATGAGGATGGAGACTACCCATACACCCCCCAGCCCCCGTGCCAGAGAAATTAACAAATGATGGTTACAATTCCCCACCCTGCAGGGAATGGAAGCAGGGGGCCCCTGTTACAAAAAGCCAGCACGCTAACCATGCGATGGGATTTTACCCGGGAACAATCAGTTGCCTTTCCTGGTTGAGTGAGTGTTTGTGTTTTCCTCTGTGTACCTGTAATTCAGACCACTGCTTCCAGGGTTCAAAAAAATTGACAAAATTACTTACATATTGGTAATAATTAGAGTTCCCATGTTTCACTTCCATTCGCGGAACATTCAAAATAATACACGGGCAGTCTAAACTGAGTGAAATCAAAATGTCTACACAGGTTAGCCGAGGGCATGCATTACAGTCCATGTTTCTTCTTCTTCTTTTCGTTTTTGGCCATCTGAGGACCATATAAGTTCGCATGAGCTTCGTTTCTTCCGGTCTTTCTCCTTGTCCATTATTATTTCATTATCATATTTTGCAAACTTCTTCGCTTTCTGTCCATGATGATTTTGTTCTGGGCCTCGTCCTGTCCCGAAGACCTGTGCAAAGAGTCAATAAAATAATAATAATAATAATAATAATAATAATAATAATAATAATAATAATAATAATAATAATAATAATAATAATAATAATAATAATAATAATAATAATAATAATAATAATAATAATAGTAATAATAATAATAATAATAATAATAATAATAATCATGTTGGCCGCCAGGGCGGGAGGGATGCAGTAAACAATGTTTTATCAATATATTGTTTGTCAAAAGCCTAAATTCGATTGCAAAATTTTCCGCAGTGTTCGTATGGAGTGAGGATATACGATTGTGTTCATTTTCATTATTATTATTATTATTATTATTATTATTATTATTATTATTATTATTATTATTATTATTATTATTATTATTCACTGTCCGAGAGTAGTGCGACTGCCTTCGGCCGTCGGCAGAATTCCTATCCTCCCCGCCAAATGGAGCTTCATTCATTCCATTCCTGACCTGGTCGAATGACTGGAAACAGGCTGTGGATTATTATTATTATTATTATTATTATTATTATTATTATTATTATTATTATTATTATTATTATTATTATTATTATTATTATTATTATTATTATTATTATTATTGTACCGGGTCGCACACGTCTACGCCGCACATTCGAATTTTCCGCCTTAAAGTACTCCTCTACAGGAGAAAGAGTGAACTTAAAACTGGATCTACTTAAAACCTTCCTCTGAAGATGTCACTGCGTGAATTCCGACGTGTTTTTGTTTACTATTTATCAAGAATTTGGACATTCTCTCATAGATGTCACTGCCTAAAAACTATGATCATGCTCCCTGGTGCGAACTGAAGGAACTTTATTTGAAGAAATTTTGTATTCATACGTTTTTTCTTTACTAAATTTTGTTCATTCATTCTTGGGTTGGCAATATTTATCTTTTCCTTCCGCCAGTTTCGAAGTTAACCAATCAATAATTTCTGTAATTAATTTTCAGCCAATCCCGTATTTCTTCTTCAATTTTGTGTGTACCTTTTGATGTTAACCAATAAAACTCCGTAGGTGTGTCTTGATTATTCATGAAAGGTCTCGAACCTTCCCCGAGGGTATAAAACCTGCTGATTTTCTTGTCTCTTGGCCACTTGCTTAACATCTAACCCTCTGTATGGACGTGTAGCAGGAGGCGGGAGGTGCCTCTTTCTTCAGGCAGCAGTTTTTCAGTAAGGTAATGGCCGCTTAACATCTTTATTTCTTGCTAGCTACGCAGTTTAACCGGCGGGAAAGGTCCGAAACCTTTACCGTGTAACCCATTTTTACAAATATGTAAATTTCAACAAGTTTATGTAAAAAATTAAGTGAATTTGTAACTGTAATTCTGGAATAGAGAGTGATTTACCCTCTCGAGCTCCCCTTCATATTGGTTTGAGGTGACTTACGTTTTGGTAACTGATTTTCTTTTCTTCCTTAATGTTTTAAATTTTTTCCTTATACGAGTCACCTCCATAATTTGGGAATAGCCCCTGTTTCATCGACCTAGTACCTTTTAGGTTTTAAAATGTGTATTTAGGAGTGCAAGTATACGTCTCCATTCCTTTTGGTATTCCGGGCCATTTACTTAACCTGTTCTTTTCCTGCTAAGGCCCAGTAGATTGGGTACAAGATACCCCCGTGTCATTGTTATTAGTCGTGCCTTGATAGCAATCAATGGTAAAGTCTGATATTGCCTTGAATAGGCGTGAAAAACTAAGAGCGTGTTAGCTCTTTTCCAGTGTGTAATAGTGCCTCTAGGAGGCTTGACGTTCAAAGTTGGGAGCAAGTGCTCCAGGTATTAGGGGTTTTCTGCCCTTTGGTAAATATGTACTTGTGAGCTGAGAGCTCAGAAAATGTAAAGGGAGGGCTTGAAGCCCAAGTTCTGTTTATACCACCAATCTTATCTTTCCTAGAGTCCTAGAGTTAATTTTAGCTACTTGTACCTATTGCATTGTTTCTTGTTGTTAAAAAAAAAGAAGAGAAAAAATATAACCTCGTTACAGTTTTAAATTAACTTTGATTTTGGTAGTTAGACCCATTCACCCCGGCACCTTCTTTCACCTCTGCTGATCCACTAAACCACGGTAACAATTATTATTATTATTATTATTATTATTATTATTATTATTATTAAGCCCACCTAGTGACTATGATTATTAAGTGTCATGTATTTCTTGGTCTGACGCATTACCTGGTTCGAGTCCCGTTGGTGGCAAAAGTAAAAAATAATGCGCTTGGTTTTACGTTCCACTAAATAGTTTTACGATTTTTGGAGACAATGAAGTGCCATCATTTAGTCCCTCATGTGTTCTATAACGTGCCAGTACATCCACCGATACGCGGCTGACATATTTTAGTATCTTTAAATACAACCGGACTGAGCCAGGATCAAATCTGCCAAGTTGGGTTCAGAAGGCCAGCAGAATGTTGTCCGGCAGGACGTGAGAGGTGGTAGTACTCAATGTGTTATCAATATATTGTTTGTCAAAAGCCTAAATTCAATTGCAAAATTTTCCGCAGTGTTCGTATAAAGTGAGGACATACGATGGTGTTCATTTTCACTAATCTGCGAGAGGAATAGTTAAGCTTTTAGCAGAAGCCTTGGTGGTGTTGTTCGCCGGGATATGGTTATGTGCCGTCAACGAGTTTCCTCCACGTCCTCCTCCTCCTTATCATCATCGTCATCATCATCGCACCCAGTTGCACAGGTCGCCCGTCAATTATAGAAACACCTGTACCTGGGCCTCTTCGGGGTCACACAAAATCACACCACATTATTATCACCTTGGCTCCCGTAGAGGTGTAGACGATAATCATTTAGAATAGGGATGTATCACGCAAAACTTGTCCGCTAGGCAGCGTAATGGCAATACCCAATATGCGGTTTCCGCTGCTCGATTGTTTTACATGAGACTTATATGGAGTATTTCGTCGCTGCCAGGAAAATCCTCCTATGTGAAATATTTTAACTTTGGCCGGTAAGGTTCTGTCATCTACGGTGCAATATTGTGTGAGGATGGTCAAGGCATTCTTGCTCTTCATAATGTATGTGCTGCGGGTCAGTATGTCTCAAAAATATTATCACATAGGTGGTTTTGTCCCGGCAACAACGATTCCTACATTTGTGATCATTGAAACGAAAATTTTGCACTAAATGCATGAAAATGGAGTTACCATATTCTGGTAATGTTTTTATCAAGGCGGGAAATGGTATAGGTGCAATGACAATTACGGTTTTGGAAGCAGAATTGAAGAAAGGGAAGAAAAAATATCCGGAAAAAAGCAAGAGTTGATTGAAAGCTACGGACTAAATGCAGCAACTATTTTTAAAGTTTATGTTAATATTGAATTCTTTAAGTACAAATACCGTTTTGAAAACATTCCTAATACGGTATTTCTTTTCCTTGCAGGTTAGAGGCGTACATAAGACACGACATTGGTGTGACAGCAGTGCCCGTGGCTGCATCCAGTTGGACAGATCTTCATTTCCCTGTAGCGCACGAGTTTCAGGATCTTGCTTCGGACCATAAGACAAATATAACGATTTCAGATTTGGAATTAATCAATTATTTCGTGTTCAGGAAATCTGAAATCGATGGTGTTCCAGTGTCAAATTATAGGACCCTGTTTGATTCAGGGTACCGTAACGCACACGGTGTTATGGCTGTTTTCATAATTCTATTTCTTCTTGCTCTCGGAATTATTTCCAAGGTACCGGTGCCACACCATGAAAATATCGAAGGTACAGCGATCTCCTTAAGTCTTCGTCTTTCGCCTTAAATTATTGAAACAGGTCATATTACCTTTTCAGTATGTCACTATCTTATTATAAAATTATTTATTAATTAGTATTAATTAGCTTACTTACCAGTTTCAGTAATGACATAATCTTCAACTGTAAAATGTTTCGAGCGGACTTCGATATTAGGAGTCACATTTTTATTTCGTAGGTCCTGCCTACGAATAGCATGCAACCACTTTTTACGAAAAAGGATCCTGCTTAGGAAATTGATGGTATGATTTCGGGACTTTGGGACACAGCAATAGTCATGCATCACAATTTCTTGGTGTCTTAACGATATATTAAACCTTTAACTTCATCATATAACTAGGTAACTTCCATTAAAAACACATACAAACAAATGACGATCGACAAGCCCATACCGGGTACTACTCGTGAGACATCTATCGGTAGTGTTTCAGTACATCCCTATTGTGTGCATGTCTTTGAATAGAAGACCTTAAGAATACGAAGTAAAGGGAGGTATAAGAAGGAAAGAAAAACAGTAATTGAAAGTGAAGGAGCAGTAAAATAAGACCAGAAGAAGAATAAGAGGAAATAAGGAAAGAAAGAAAAATTATTTGATGTGAATAAGAAGAAACACAAGAAGAATTCAGTCATTTTCATTCCTTCCTTCTTTCCTTCGTTCCTCATTCCTTACTAGTTTTCATGTTTATTTTCAGTATTTCTTTTATCCGTTCTTTTCTTCTTCCTTTTGACGTTACTCTTCTTCTTCTTAAAAGGAGCACAGATGTACAGCCAGCTAGTACTGAAAGTGTTATTGTCTTGTTTGTATAGGCGGCCAAAACTATAGACCCTTCTGTTTTGTCAAACCGCATTATACGGTATTGCATTTTCATACAATTTATCACATACTTCTAAATATTATTAAAACTGCGATTCATGAATACATAAATATAGTTGACTAAGAGTAAGCACTGTAGTCATAACCCATTATTTCTGCTAAAAGAGTTCATAAAAATAACTGTATCGTTATAAGAACATTAAGTGATTGCTTTCTGGAACGACGTTCAAGAATTCTGAGTAATCTTCCACGCTGCGCAGCCGAGTTAATTGCCCATTTACCTTCATTTCCCCCCTTGCCAATATTTCTAAGTAATTGCCTTCTGGATGTTCGAATTCACCGTTGGGAAAAGTATATCTTGGAGTAATTGCCTTGCTCCAACGCGAGCAGAAAATTCCATCATATCTGCCGACAACTTCATTTCCAGTTTATCAATATGTTTTCATTCCATTTACTTTACAACTTTACTACGTACATAAACTCAGGCTGCGCACATTCTGACCATTGTAGTTGTTGATGAAGTTTGAGTCATCAGTCCACAGACTGCTTTGATGCAGCCCTCCATGCCACCCTATCCTGTGCTAACCGTTTAATTTCTGCCTAACTACTACATCCTACATCTGCTCTAATGTGTTTTTTCACAGCCATGCCTTGTTCTACGCGTACCATTCATACCGAGTATACTTCCTTCAAAACATAACAAGCCCTGGGTGTCTTAACCCTCTACCGGGCGAGTTGGCTGTGAGCTTGCATCCGGGAAGTAGAGCGTTCGAACCCCACTGTCGGCAGCCCTGAAGATGGAGTAGTGTTTCCAATGTTTCCCGTTTTCACAGCAGGAAAATGCTAGGGTTGTACCTTAATTACGGCCACGGCCGCTTCCTTCCCACTCCTAGCCCTTTCTTCTACCATCGTCGCCGTAAAGGCGGGTGCTCACTAGGAGGCTGTAACATGCAGTGCAACGGTTGCTGCAACCACATTTTTCTAATGAGTACGCCTTGAGCTTCGTTGCTGCAACCGTTCGCAGTGAGGCGCGCTGTGATCTATCTGGTTGTCGGTATTCCGGCAAACACAAAGCGGTACGCAGTGTGTTCGTCGAAGTGTTCCAGGCACATTTCGTAGTCAGGACGCGCATAGGTCATGGAGTGAACTGAGAAATCCTGTTTAAATTTAACAGAATTATGTTGCAATTCTACATTATCATGGGACCCTTCACTGAAGTGCCAAATGATTTCAATATCAGTGACGTCTCATACAAAAAAAAAGTTTAATGAAATGAAATAAAATTAAATGAACCTTACCTCTATGTGATCTTTTAATTCGCTGATGATTGCCTGACACACTTGTGGTACAATTTTACTTATGACTTGGCCGTGCGTTTAGGGGCGCGCAGCTGTGTACTTGCATCCGGGAGGTAGTGGGTTCGAACCCCACTGTCGGCAGCCCTGAAGATGGTTTTCTGTGGTTTCCCATTTTAATACCAGGCAAATGGTGGGGCTGCACCTCAATTAAGGCCACGGCCGCTTCCTTCCCATTCCTAGGCCTTTCCTGCCCCATCGTCGCCATAAGACCTATCAGAATATACACTGGATGACATGGTTGCATGTGACACAACGAACGCTGCGGAGCTACTGGTGTTCGCATTGAGGTTTGAAGAACGTACACATTACACAAGGTTGCAGCCTCCTAGTGAGTACCCGCCTTAAGACTTACCTCTGTCGGCGCGACGTAAAGCAAGTTGTAAAGAAAGTAAAAAGAAACCTTTTGTTTACTGAATTACTACATTATATTTCCTTTTATGAATGTTTTATACAGTTCACTGATATGTAGATTTAGACACATAAATATGTATGGAACCATAAATATGCGAAATATTGGCAATTTCGGACAAAATATAATTTGTGAGCCCCGACAGGATTGACGGGAGTATTTTCAAAGTGCATATGATTAACAAACTACTTCACTACGGTGGTAGCCATAAAGCAATTTTAAGCCTAAAGTGAGTAAATTTCATCCGAATGTGTTGTCTAGCTCCATGGCTAAATTGTTAACATGCTTGCCATTGGTCCACGGGGACTCACGTTCAATTTCGGTCAGGTAGGGGATATTAACTTCCACTTCCTCTGGCTTAGGCTGGGTGTTGGTGCCATCTTCAAAATTAGAATTCCTCTTAGGTAAGAGACTACCCTCACGGGTGTGTAGTTCGCTTATAAGGCTACAACTGAAGTTATATACAGCTACTTAAATAAACCTAATAATAATAATAATTTGCTATTGGTAGTGATGCTGTTTACAATGAAACGGCTTCCCAATAACCCGTGGATACCAGTGCAGTTAGCAACTTAAAAACATAACCTCAACCATTCTTTGTTATCTCAGGTACCTGACGGGACTGCAGTTCCCACTATTTTACAATAACAGAATTTCACAATCGTACATAATGAATTATTTCATACCGAAGAATTTGTCATTTTAGATATTCATTTAGTGGAGAAAAGTATTAGCTTATCATTTAAGCAGCAGAAATGCTTCTCCAAATCAATTCCTTTTAGTACTCCAACGTTCATCATAAAGGTTTCACCACAACTGTGTACTGCCACGCATGTCAGAAACACAGCTGTCGTACATCGTGCGTGATTGGTATTGCCGCTTTTCCCTAGATTCTGAAAGTATTTCTAAAGAGGAGTGGAGAAATCCGTCAGTTCTCCAGACAACATACAATTCCTGCAGTGAATTTTAAAACGTGTGAATTTAAAGTCCCGTCATTAACCAAACGGATTTTAAGATCCGTTTTATAATTTTATCTATTCCTCTGGTCAAATTTCGATAAATCATTCAGTTTAATCTCACCAATTCGATTCCTCATCTCACCTTCAGCATTCTTCTGTTCTCTTTCTTCTGGGCTAGTTATTACCGTCTAGACATCAATTCCAATACCTCATGTGACGTACTGTTTTAGTGATCATAGTTGGCCGCTGATAGCGGTGAAGGAAGGTTGTCTGCTCTGCATTCTCCTGCTAGTCCCTCGTGTCACAACAGTGTACTTGTTAAGAAAACTACGAGTTTGTTTCGAGTTCTACATGTGTGAATTCGTTTAATTGTTTTTTTTTTTTTTCAGTGAAACAGTGAAAAGATAAGTAATATCATGGCAACAAAATTTGTATGGAGGAATACTCTGAAATGCGTATTTGAACGTGAGAATAAGACTTCGGCGTGGGACATACATAACTGGATCCAGTTACTGCTGAAACTCTCATCAGATCAAATCGACATGATCCAGCTGGACAATCTAGAAACCGCAACATATATTAAGGTAATTTCAACAGTGATTTAGGAACGTTTGGTGCCCTGAAGATGGTTTTCCGTGGTTTCCCATTTTCACACCAGGCAAATGTTGGGGCTGTACCTTAATTAAGGCCACGGCCGATTCCTTCCCACTACTAGTGCTTCCCTGTCCCATCGTCGCCATAAGACCTATCTGTGTCGACGCGACGTAAAGCAACTAGCAAAAACAAAAACAAAATTATGTTTGATATGTCACTATTCAGGAATTCAGAAAATAATGTTAAGTGATGGTCGTATAAGAAAAGTTACTGTGATGCCAGCTGACAGGGTACAAAATAATGTTCGAATACTTAATGTTCCCCGGAAGTGCCTATAGAGTCCATTTCACTAGCGTTAAGTAAATACGGCAAAGTGGTAAAGCACAGGGAAGAGGAGTGGTCCCAGCAATACCCCTTCAAAGTACGCAACGGTATAGGTGCTATTAGAGGAGTTAAAAGACCCAATACCTTCCTTCTTCTATGTTGAAGGCTTTCGTGCACAGGTTATTTATGACGGCCAAACTAGAACATGCCTTGCTTGTAATTCGCCCAGTCACTTGAAACCAGACTGTCCGCTTCGCCAGAATCGCTTGGCAGAGAGAAGGAATATAAACAATGCCACACTCACACCTGCTAACTCTTCCGTCAGTGAACTAGACCCTACTATACTAGTTTCACCCTCGCTAAGCGAGCCACACAACAACGCCAGTAAACAAGCCCCGTGGGAAGATATACACAATGGGAAAAACACGCCACACAACTCGGCTATTGGTAGAAATGAATTTCCTTCGGTCACGGAGAGTCAAAATAAACGTATGAAGACTGAGTTGGAACATAGCATTTCCAATTCCCTACCTCCTGAAATCCATGAACATATTAATGCAACTAAAGACGTGCCTTCCATATCCTTGGCCACAGTTAACTCCACGCCTGCACAGGAGTCTGTGAATTACCTGATAGATACTCCAAGGACCCCTTTAAACCTGGATCTTAGCCAGACCCCGAACAACGCATCTCTCCCCTCTAGTATGGAAACCGAAATTATGGGCAGTGCAGATATGACCAATCCAGACTTAATAGATACCGAAATGGCAGAGGAAGGTGTGGAAACTGAAGAGTGTATTGGAGAAGAAAAACAAAGTAAGATGTCTTCACCTCGAATGAGAAACATAAATAAAACACACAGTACGTCATCCACGGCGGATAAAAGTTTGAAGGACAGTCAACCATCACATACTTCCTTAAGCTATAGGGACCCACGTCTACATACAAGAAAGAAGAGTGCCGAGCGGAAAGGATCTAATTGTAAATCGTCTGTACCTAACTGACTCTGCACAAACCACTACCTGTCGTATCTATAAATAAGCGTCTACGCAAACATGAATATCGCTTCTTGGCATTTTGCTTTCCCTCCCTGTCATGTTATGGTGCATCTTCTTACTACTTACGCCACCCTTAATATTAATGGAGCAAGGAGTGTTACAACTCAAGCGCTGCTTAGTCGGTTCGTGAAGGAATATGATATTGATATCGTATTCCTCCAGGAAGTTAATGAGACAAACTTCCATTTCTTATACAACTACGACTATATAACGGAAGTAGGTGATAACTTCCGAGGAACTGCAATAGTATAGAGGAAAGGAATTGAGCTCACTGTTGTCATCATGGAGCATACGGGAAGGTTTCTGTCTGCCACGTATAATAACACACGATTGATAAATGTATATAGCCCATCCGGGTCACAGTACAAACAGGACCGAAACCTATTATTTACAAATGAAATAATGCCCCATTTAGTGACACCTGGTCCAATAATTCTAGTAGGTGATTTCTTTTTTTTTGCTAGGGGCTTTACGTCGCACCGACACAGATAGGTCTTATGGCGACGATGGGACGGGAAAGGCCTAGGAGTTGGAAGGAAGCGGCCGTGGCCTTAATTAAGGTACAGCCCCAGCATTTGCCTGGTGTGAAAATGGGAAACCACGGAAAACCATCTTCAGGGCTGCCGATAGTGGGATTCGAACCTACTATCTCCCGGATGCAAGCTCACAGCCGCGCGCCTCTACGCGCACGGCCAACTCGCCCGGTGTAGGTGATTTCAACTGCACTCTTCACCCATGAGACCAAACAGATGCTTTTAACTTTTGTCCAGGCCTTCAGACATTAATACAGTCTATGCAGCTCAAGGGTGTGTGGCAGCAGCTACACGGCTCACATGTCGAATTTGCATATTGCCGTGGGGAGTCGAAATCCAGGATAGATAGGATGTACGTATCCACGGCACAAGTACAGCTCCTCGATAGCTGTAATGTGATTCCAGTTGCCTTTAGCGATCGCCATAGCATTCTAGTTATGATGAAGACAACAAGGAGTGACAGATTCATCACGGCGAAAGGAATATGGAAGATGAATAGGTCTGTTTTCAATAATACTGAGGATGTCCAACGTTTCACAGAGTGTTATCACCAATGCAAATTAGCGCTAAATCGCTACAGTAGCGTGATGGACTGGTGGACATATAAACTTAAACCTGCCATTAGAGCTCTCGGACGGACAATAGCGTATGAGCACAACCAGGATACAAGTAGGAAAATTGAATTCTATGACAGAGTTATGTTTGATCTGCATCACAAGGAACAGCAAGGCCAAAATATCTCTTCTGCATTAAATTATATTAAGAGAATTATTTTAGGTATTAAGGAAAGCAGCCTAGGACAACTACATCAGCACGTAAAAGGCACTTCCCTCATAGAAAGAGAGAAAATCTCTCTCTACCACATTGCCAAGATTAGACTATCAGCCAATAAGCAATTTATTAATCGATGGAATAATGGTAAAGGGACAATGTTCACTACAAAGGAACAGCTCCTTCCAGAAATTGAGAGATATTTCCGTGAAATGTTTGCAGAAGAAGCATCTCAGAGTTCGATATTGACAGACATCTTCATCATCTCCAGAGTCATCTAGAAGGAGATGATATCGCAAATCTTACTAATAATATTTCCGAAGACGACGTGAAGCGCGCGTTAGACCAGACTGCACCAAATAAGACGCCAGGCTATGATGGGATCCCGTATAAATGGTATAAGAAGTTTTGGAATATTGTCGGTAAAGACCTGACACAGGTTATTAATTATGCTTTCAGTCACAACATAAGTGATACATTTCCAGAGGGAATTATCTTCCTAATCACCAAACTCTCCAGTTGCACGTATATCAGTGACTATAGACCTATTACAATATTAAACACCGACTATAAACTACTGGCCAAGATTTTAGCGAACAGAATCAGAACTATCCTTCCTTCATTAATTACTAATGGACAGGTTTGCACTATACCTGCAAAAAACATATTACTTAATCTACTGGCAATTCGTGATGTCATCATATATCATTCAGTGTGTGACGATGCTTCAGGAGCTCTGGCTAGCATTGACCTCAGTAAAGCATTCGATAGGAGAGCACACTCATATTTTTGGAAAGTTTTAAAAAAGTCGATTGCCAAACAGTATCATAGAAACAATGCAGTGTATATACCACAAGGCATCCTCACGAGCAAAAGTTTCGATAAACAAATCAATTAGACAAGTATTCCCATCATCAATGGCACGTTTTGTTTTAGCAATACAACCCCTGATTCAAAGTTAGAAAAATTCTTTAACCGGACTATGAACAACTAATGCTTCACAGTATGCGCTTACGCAGATGACATTACCGTACTGTTGACCAGTGACGAAGATGCTAATAATGCGCAAGAGACCCTCGAGGCCTTCTGTAATGTGTCAGGGGCACAAGTGAATTATAGCAAATCATCATTATTGCTATTAGGTTCAAATGAAAATCGACAAATATTTGCCAGCTCCCGGATTCCAATTGTTAACCATTACAAGATATTGGGCATTACCTTCAGTAACGATATTTCAGAGACGATAGAGACTAATTAGACTTCTGCTCTAATCACCGTACGGTTTCAGCTAAAGGAGGAACTTTCAAGGCGACTCAACATTTTCCAAAAAGTTTGGCATATAAATATCTTTGGGCTGTCGAATCTCTGGTACCTTGCTCACATTCTTCCCGCCTCCCATGTCATTTTCCAACGTGTGGAAATGGCAACTGGGTTGTATCTGTAGAAAGGATATAGATACAGAATAAGAAGAGATCAACTTTATCTTAATGAACAGGATAGTGGCTTGCGCCTAATTGCAGTCGAAAAGAAATGCACAGCACTCTTTCTGTCACATATCATTAAAGAATTATACTCAAGAAGAGATGTATTTGATAGTGCAGTGCTAAAATTGTGTGTAACAACAAACCTGCAACAACAAGATCGCTTTAGAAGCTGCTTCCGGAACGCTCTCTGCATTCTACAACAACTTCCAGAAACAGAAATTACAGCTGGAAAGTTGGATAAAGCGAAGAATATATACAACTTCAGATTGAAGCAATATAAATGTATTCCACTAGTACAACAGAAATACCCACATCGTGACTGGAAGCAGATTTGCAGAAATATTTGGAACAAATGGATCCCGATTGATTTGAGGGTATCACTCTACATATACACAAATTAAATCATCCCGACGGGTGAGAAATTAAATCGGCATTGACAAGTATCTGATGACAAATGCCTGGTATGTCATCAGACGGACAGTCTTGTGCATCGAGTTACCACATGCGGCAATGCGGCACTAGTTTGCAGATGGACACTAGACGCTATCTACAGGATATCAGGGACAACAACAACCAGTGACAGAGTGAGAGAGATACTGAATCTGGAACTAATCACGCACAGAACGAGAGTGTAAACGCTTGCATATGGATAACAGCCGGAGCCATTCACTACAATATCAAGGCGTACTCTCAGCATACAAATGTGACTTTACCTGGATTTCTGGATCATCTCAGGAAAGAACGATGAAAGGTGGTCAGAGAGAAGTGTCTGCAAGAAGCTTTTGGAACACATCTTTTTGAATTATGAGTGCCTTCCTGTTATGTCCCTTGTGTAATATCTGCCAATTTTATGTTAAATGCATAGTGTTTTGTGTTGGTATAACTGTGTTCAAGGATTTGGATAATGAATGAGAGGAATAATTAAGTTTTCTCCTAGTGTGAAAAAGGAAAAGTTTTTGGTAGTTTTTAAAATAATTATTCTGCTGTGAACGACTTGATGTTCTCCTGTGTTAAATTTTAATTTGTTTGGATGCAACTTGTCAACTTTCTGTTTGTGGAATTATCCTAAATTTGTTCTAACATTTTTGTTTTTCAAAAACAATAAGAACGTTGTGTAACTCGTTTAGTATGTACGTAGAGTTCGCTTGTTTTGATATAGTTGTATGATATTGCCAATAAATTAAAAAGATAAAGTGATCTCTCTTAGCCTGGGATGATGGTAACTCAGCCAGTTCCCTACGACATTTAGAGACTATGAGAATTCGTTCTTTTTACTCATTGAGAATTCTCAATATATAAATACCGAATACTCACAAGTGTATCGCTAAACAGAGAACCTTAGGCCCAAAATAACTATTTCGGTAGACATAGGACAATTAGGCAAACGTTCCATGGTGCACGAAATTTCGAAAACTACCCTGCGTTTTGAAACTGTCTTTTATTTATGTATTATTTATTGATTTGTATTCTTCTTCTGATTCTTCTTTTTCATGTTGTGAATGGGTCACTTAGGATCACTCGGAATTGATATTTGTTGGCTTTCCCTTTTAGCCCAGTGTTCCTTCATACTTAGTATATGGGTGTGTTTACGTTGCAACGACCATACGTGTCGGTTAGTCTTTCTCTCATCATCCTAAAAGATCCGCGTGGGTGTGACTTTTCTCTTTTTGTTTCGGTCCAGTAGATTTGGTGACCCCAATTCCTTCACGTCATTCTCAGTCTGTTTGTACCAATTTGATCTATGAGTTTTAATCTTCGAATTCTGAATTCTGTGTCATTCTATTTGAGACCATCTATATATATAAAATAAGAGTTTTGTCTGTACATTTCTGTTTTGAATGAGCTGTATGCACACTTACGGCAAAGGCTCACTTAGTAGTAGTAGTAGTAGTAGTAGTAGTAGTAGTAGTAGTAGTATGACCTGGTCTAGAATTACAATTGAAGCCTATTTCAAATTACAGCACCACAATTCACTACATAACTCAAAAGTCAACCGTGAAAAGAGCCGTTTCTTAAGAAAAGCTTCTTCCTCTTCACTTTCATTAAATTGTACATTCATTTAATTAGCAGTGAAGAGGGGGCTTCTCCTCTGACTTGGAGGAAAACTGCCTCCAAGTCAGATAGGTTTTTCCGTTGCCTGTGTAGTGAATTGAGATTTTCCGACTCATCGGGTACTCCTCGGAAACATATTAGTAAAAGTGTATAGTTTTTGCCCTGGGACTCCCCACTATTCGCCTTCCCCTTTCCCCCCCAAACCTGCACTGCCGAAAAAAAAAAGACGAAGAGTATTCACGGATCAGAGCTCTCTGCGACTTGATCATTCCAGCTCTGGAATTCCAGCATAGTACTGTTCGTTGAAAGTGTGTGGTCTTTCATTTGATGGAGTATTTCATATGAAAGCATTGTTTTAATCGCGCCATTTCTAATGACGTCATTGCAATGACCCATGTTCATTTCAGTTGGAAGGACCACTGACAGTATTTCTGAGGATGTAAAATGGCTGGTGGAGAGTGGTGGTGACTGATGGTAGGCAAGCGGGCCTATCATTACCATGAAAATTCCCTAACACAGTTTTCATATGAGAAAAGATGTTTGGTGACTTCCCCGTCGCGTTTCTAGGTTAACGTTAAAAGCTATGCAATTTAATACAATCTTGCTCAGAACGTGTACACTACCTAGCCTAGAATTCTGTATACAATGTAGAATTCAGTAGCGAATCACGGGTACATCAGCTAGTTCTTTCTAAATGTCTCTTGAATTGTATTCTTCGAATGCGCATTGTGTCTGTAATTTTGAAAATTGTTTTCACTATTTCCGCATTTGGTTTCGGAAAATGTACTCAATCTTTGATTACCGGTTCTAGTATTCTTCTAATTATTTTACGTTCTTTCACTTCTAATTGCCTTTTATTGTCTTGTGTCAGACACTGAGAGTTTCTGATGCGTAGAGAGCTTCGGATTTATTTATTTATTTATTTATTTATTTATTTATTTATTTATTTATTTATTTATTTATTTATTTATTTATTTATTTATTTACTTTCCTTCCTTCAATGTCTCTTAAATTGTATTCTTCGAATGCGCATTGTGTCTGTAATTTTGAAAATTGTTTTCAATATTTCCGCATTTGGTTTCGGAAATTGTACTCCATCTTTGATTACCGGTTCTAGTATTTTTCTAATTATTTTACGTTCTTTCACTTCTGATTGCCTTTTATTGTCTTGTGTCAGACACTGAGAGTTTCTGATGCGTAGAGAGCTTCAGGTTTGATTATTTATTTATTTATTTATTTATTTATTTATTTATTTATTTATTTATTTATTTATTTACTTTCCTTCCTTCAATGTCTCTGAAATTGTATTCTTCGAATGGGCATTGTGTCTGTAATTTTGAAAATTGTTTTAATATTTCCGCATTTGGTTTCGGAAATTGTACTCCATCTTTGATTACCGGTTCTAGTATTTTTCTAATTATTTTACGTTCTTTCACTTCTGATTGCCTTTTATTGTCTTGTGTCAGACACTGAGAGTTTCTGATGCGTAGAGAGCTTCGGGTTTGATTATATATTTATTTACTTATTTATTTATTTATTTATTTATTTATTTATGTATTTATTTATTTATTTATTTATTTATTTATTTATTTATTTATTTATTTATTTATTTATTTATTTATTTATTTATTTATTTACTTTCCTTCCTTCAATGTCTCTTGAATTGTATTCTTCGAATGCGCATTGTGTCTGTAATTTCGAAAATTATTTTCAATATTTCCGCATTTGGTTTCGGAAAATGTACTCCATCTTTGATTATCGGTTCTAGTGTTTTTCTAATTATTTTACGTTCTGTCACTTCTAATTGCCTATTATTGTCTTGTGTCAGAGACTGAGAGTTTCTGATGCGTAGAGAGCTTTGGGTTTTATTATTTATTTATTTATTTATTTATTTATTTATTTATTTATTTATTTATTTATTTATTTATTTATTTATTTACATATTTATTTATTTTTCTTCCTTCAATTGGCAAAGTTACGGCACCTGGCCCCTCTCCTACACTTAACCACATTTATAACGCTTGTATGCAGCTATATTAACTCATAATTTAGTAGAGTTGCATTATACTTAAATTCACACTATCGCGTTCATAAAATAAATAAAATAGCATATTGAACAGAAAATGGATTACCTAACTAACATTGTGCTTAATGAAATCTGTAGATTCCTCGTTTTCCCTAACAGAAAAATTATATTAATAGCATACACGTTTACAAATCAATCAGTAAATCAATAACCACAGATCTGCATTTAGGGAAGACGCCGAAGTGATAGATTCCCTACGAGTATTTTTATCTAGTCTTTCATTCCATAATGTAAAAAAATTGGAATTTATCGAACATCTCCCTTGGTAAATTATAACAATTTCTAATTCCTCGTCCTATAAAAAAATATTTGTCCTACTTTGTCTTCTTTATTCCAACATTAACTCCATATTGTCATGTGTCCCACTTTTAAGAACACCACTCAAACTTATTCAGCTAATGTCATTTCACGCCACCTCTCCACTGACAGCTCGGAACATATCACTTAATCCAACAGCTCGTCTCCGTTCTTCCAAGTCTTCCCAGCACAAACTTTGCAACATTTTCGTAACAGTATTCTTGGCGGATATCCCCCAGAAAAAAGTCGAGCTACAGTTATTTCGATGTTTCCAGTTGTCGAATCAAGTAATCCTGCTTTGGGTCTAGTATTAGAACCACATACTGGGTCTATATGCACTCTCCATTGAATCAATACCATAACCTCAAAATACCCTCATAACCATGTCAAAATGTACGTAACCATTCCTTACAATCCAGTTTATGTGATTACCCCAGTGAAGATCTTTCCTTATATTAATAACTAGGTACTTACAATGATCCCTATGAGAAACTTTCACCCTATTAGCGCTGTAAATAAAACTGAAACGACTTTCATTCGTTGTGTAACTCACAACCTGACTCTTAAACCTGCTTATCTTCATACCATTATCTGATGTCCGTCTCAAATAATTCTCAAGACTTCCTTTTCCACATATTGCTGACCATGATTTTACACGAAATTAAATTTTAGCTCCCATTAGAGACGGCATTGAAGTACTGAAATCGTAATATTCTGATAAATTTGTACATTGCACCCGTCAGAATGAGATCCCGTTCGTGATTACGAAATCTCATATTCGGTGTAAATCGTTATATCATTATCATCATCATGATAATTTGTGAACTCCAGTTTCCCAGGTGTGGAGTACAAGCGCTCGCCATATCCTTCTGTCTTCATACACCTTCTCTTCCAGTATATCCTCCCATTTGTGTCCTCTCTCCTCCACATCTGATCTTACAGTCCCTATCCAGCGTTTTTTGGTCTTCCCTGTGGTCTTCTTTCTATGACATTAAGGTCAAAATATTTTCTGGCAGGTCTTTCCCTGTTCATTCTCATTACGTGCCCATACCACAGAATTCTGCGTTTCTTTATGACACTGGTAATAGTAACCTCGATACCAGCTACTTTCCTATTCATTTCATTTCTGACCTTGTCCTTTCTGGTGGTTTAGTTCATGGTTATAATGAATCTCATTTCAGTTGCTTGGATTCTACCGAAGTCTTCTTTTAGTACGGTACATGTCTCTAAACCGTACATGAGTATTGGTACAAAGTAAGTGTGGTACATTATTGTGTTTGCTTTTTGTTTTGTTTTAAAATGTTTAAATGATTGTATAATTATCGATATTATTTCCATAATCAGTTGACTGGTGGCCTTGATGGTTAAGGCATAAATTCTCCCACGATCTTGCCCCTGTGGGTGTAGACGATGTAAAATAACAACCCCGGTATCTCATGCCTGTCGTAAGAGGTGAATAAAAGTGGTTTTAGAGGCTATTAACTTTTAGTAGGTGACCACGGGGCCGTTAGCTGATTCCTGACATTGCTTCCACTTACTTGCGTCAAGCTCCTCAATTCCATTAATTATATCCGACCTCCCTTGTTCAACTCTTGCTCCTTTCCTTTCATTTTCACCCTCTTCGTCTCCGTCGTCTTTCCTTGGGCGATATATTCACTTTTTCAAGTCTCAGACACCTTCCATTTTTCCCTCCGATTGGTGTTAATAGAGCACGGTTTCTCTGTTGTATTCCTCTTAGAAAATAATCACCACCACTCTCCATGGTCTAATACCGTGGTTACGCTATTCAAGTCACGATGGTGGGAAAAATGTCACCTTTGGAATGTTTGCGGCAGGGTAGGAGAGCTATTCGTATACAATTTCTAATCGCCAGATTGAGTGCCAGAAGTCTGGATTCAATTCGAAACCTCTTCATATGGAGTGAAGGCAAAATGCGCTGTGGGTAGTGATTCGTCCATCGGATGGAAACGTTAAGCCCTAATTAGACTCCTTGGTGTTATTCGAGAGGAATAGGCTATGTGCCGGCACAAGGTTTCACGCTCTCCTTACCTCATCTTCACCTCATATCCAGACATGCAGGTCACCCTAGGGTGTCAAACAGAAAGACCTATTCTAGGCGAGCCAAACATGTCCTCAGACGTTCCCGACACTAAATAGTGTACGATAAATAATAATCAGCTAACTGTTCCAAGATGCGCAAATATTTGTCATCAATTAATTACCGTGCAACACGTCGTTGGCCTTTCGGATAATGACAATCATCATGAAATTTAGAATATGTTAACGAGTCATCCACACAAGTTCCAACAGAATATCGTCGTTGCCGGGACGAAACCTCCTATGTGTTAATATTTTTGGAGGTATACTGACCCGCAACACGTACATTATGAAGAGCGAGAATGCCTTGACAACTGTCACACGATATTGCTCCTTAGATGACAGAATCTTACCGGCCAAAGTTCTAAGCTAAAATATTTCACATAGGAAGTTTCGTCCCGGCAACGACGATATGTTTCGTCCAATCCAAACAGATTGCTTGTGAGATACAGTGGTGAGCTCTATAACTGGCCACATTTACCACCGGGAATTAAACAGATAATCATTTCTAGTATAGGCTGAATTAACCTCAGGGTTGTGTACCACTCCGGAAGTAGATACCTCCTTTCTAAGTATTTCGAATTAATGAAAGGGAATCGAACCTTCTCCTTCCGGATGAATCGAGTACGCATTTCTCACTCCGGCTATGCAGCCCCTGGCGTCACATAACTTACTTTATATTAACGATGGAATCCAGTTCAGAAGAGAATATGAAATGAACCTGATACAGATTCAGTGTTACAATAATTTTGAACATGAACATCAATGTCCCATTTGCTCGTGGGCAGTTATTATTCATTATGTACATTGGATAATATGTTGTCATACATCATGAAAACTAATGCAAGGAATATGGGCGTTAATGCCATAACGGCCATTACTCTCTACGGAGTATCCATTAACATTGGGAAAGATAGCTGATTGACCTATAATAGCCTGGAAAATTGGAAGCATCTCTCAAATTTCTACAACGCAGAGAGTATTGAATTGAAATCTGTTTATTATGGAAGCTCACTAATGGTACCACAACAACTGGAAGATCTAAACAATAGCATCCATTTATTTCTTTGAATTTATTTCTGCAATTGATTGCAGCTGGACAGAAGTCAAATAATTCTATTCGAAATAAGAAGCAAATTTTAATTAACATGAAGAAATTATTAAAGTTTTTGATAAATTGAATTTTTATTGTGTACACACGTACTTATAGACTTGATAGCTTGAAAATATCGACAGGTTAAAAGCACGATTTGCTGTGGATGGTTTTTGAAAAATAATAGTATATCTTGCAAAATTCGGACCTGGAAGACTTAGAAGTAAGAAGACGCACTGCTCGACTATGTGGTATTCTCCGGGCTGTCAGTGGAGACATGACGTCGGGTGATATTCGTATAAAGGAATAACCATGAATTTAGTTTCTACAAGTAGCAAAAATTGTACATAGAATATAAAGTTGTTATTCGAAAGGACAAATTGTAACATTAGAATAATTTACCCAGAGAGATGCCAAATAAATGTTCGACTTCTTTGAAATCATTCACTAAAAGACTAGATAAACAACTCATAGTAAATCCGTCACTTGGGTGCCAGCCCGGAATTGAAATTAGTGGGGAATGATGAAAAATAGTACGAATGATTCGACAGAATATGTATGGAAATGTTCAAGGTGATAAAAGCTTCAGCTTGGCTTAATTATTTAGCAAGAGTTTGGAGTATCGAGGCGAGCTGCTCGACTAAAGAGTATGTTCCGAGCTGTATGTGGAGAAAAGGCATGGAATGACCTTAGTAGACGAATAAGCTTGACCAGTATTTTCAAAAGCAGTAGAGATAAGATGAAGAGAAATTGGAGCTCAATAGCTAACATAGAGGCAAACATTTACTTATAGGACGAGGAATATGCTTTTCATTTTTGCTAGTGGATTTACGTCGCACCGACACAGATAGGTCTTAAGCCGACGATGGGATAGGAAAGGTCTAGGAAGGAAGCGGCCGTGGCCTTAATTAAGGTACAGCCGCAGAATTTGCCTGGTGTGAGAATGGGAAATAACGGAAAACCATGTCAGGGCTGCCGACAGTGGGATTCGAACCCACTATCTTCCGGATGTAAGCTCGCAGCCGCGCGCCTCTCACCGCACGGCCAACCCGCCAGGTACGAGGAAAATGAGATTAGAATCATATATCAAGGGAAATCTATATAAATATAGTTGCAGGGGGTCCGATGTCTGTAACATCGTTTGTTTTTGCCAATTTATCAGATATTTAACCAATTTAGATCAACCCAAGACCGTATCAGTGGTTTTTAGCTTCTATGTCTGTTTTTACCGTCTGTCTGCTTGTCGGTTTGTTCCACCATCGCGGTGAAACGGCTGGATAGATCTAGGCCAAACTTCATATATAGAGTTTGCTCACCCAGAGGAAGGTTTAGATATGGATATGATTTTAAAATCACTCAATTACTGAATAGACTGGGGGTTTGTACGGAAACTACAAGCGTTTTCTTCCATTTTCTCTGATAATATTGATTTTATGTAAAATCCGTGGGACTATATGTGAAACGTCCATTCATTATAAACAACTTCTGTTGTGAGTGATTTTCCCTACTCCTCAAATCACGGAAGAAATTACTACTTTCTGCGGGTTTCATGCACTGCATGGAGTGGCCGACAGACCGACAGCGAACCTACCGGTTACCATGACAACGTCTCTCGCTGCTTGCCAGCAGAGAAGTAACATAATGCCGTTTTAGTCAACATTCCTGTAAACTCATGGTTGTTCCTAGCATAGAAGGCGAGAGAGAAATCATGCTGCCATTCTGCGGGATATTTGGGGAATAACGTTAGAGGTTACTATTTTCTTCGTATGGCACTAAAAGGGCAAATAATATTTGAATTCTACCGCGGAGTGTAGCCAATGGTATTGCACGATGGATGGATGGATGGATGGATGGATGGATGGATGGATGGATGGATGGATGGATGGATGGATGGATGGATGGATGGATGGATGGATGGATGGATGGATGAATGGATGGATGGATGGATGGATTGGATTGGATTGGATTGGATTGGATGGATGGATGGATGGATTGGATTGGATGGATGGATGGATGGATGGATGGATGGATGGATGGATGGATGGATGGATGGATGGATGGATGGATGGATGGATGGATGGATGGATGGATGGATGGATGGATGGATGGATGTGCATCTATATGCTTGTTACAAAATCACGAGAAAACTCCTTAGAAGAATGTCTTGAAAGTCGCTATTTACGTTCAGGAATATCCGGATTTTCCGCTAGCAATACGGTATATTTTTGACTGCTATACGGTAGCGTAACAACATTAAGCGGCCAAAACCGAAAATGTCAAATTTCGAAGTTTCCGAAAATTATATGTAGACTATAGACTTCTGTAAGAAACTTCATAGTCGACCCATATTGGCACTGAAGATAGGTTTCCTACAAATTTACTTATTTCTTCTTTCTTATACAACATTCATCCCTTACAATGTTTCTTCCTTTTGCAGTTATTTTAATAATTCCATTCTAACTTACACGGTCAGGAGAATACCCTTGAACCTATTCGACCTTCATTACATCCGTTTTCACCTCAATGAAGCATCCCGGGACAAATATTAAAAACTATATTTCGAAATGTCATTATTTTCAACGTAAAGAATCAGCAGTTGTTCTAGTAATTTCTTTCACATTCTTTTTAGACGGCAATCTTTGTTAGATTTGAATATTTGAACGAATACAACAAGCCGAATATACGTACAGTGAGCAAATGTGGACAGGAAAGTGTGTTTTTATGATATATATTCCCGTGGGACTTCTTCACGACATGTCATCCTTTATGGAAACTTGACAAAGTATTTCATCTGACCCGCCTATATCTAGTATTTTAAAGTGTCTTTATGCTTTGACAATATAGTTTCTTCTTCAAGGCTTAAACGTCTTGTATATGGTTTAAGTAATTTGGCTATTTTAAATTATATGGCTCAAGAGAGGGTCGAAACTGGTCCCAGAAATAGTGTAATGTGTAACTTCTTTTATGTCTTTAGATTATACTGAACCTTGCATATTCTGTTAATATGTCATTTAGTAAACAATACTACATGTTTGATCTCATGGAAATACGCTAACATGCAAGTAACTACATCCATTTACATTTTGATCCAGTATTAACCCATTATTGACCGTTGGGAATTTCAATTCCCAACCTTATAAAACTGCTTTAATAATACAGAGACAGCACTGGGATTGCATCTGACCCAAAGGGATTTCTTCCCCACCTCTGAAGTCAAACAGAATTCCGTGTAATTCCTGTAGGTTTGATTGAAAATAAAAGAGGAGTCAGGAAAGAATTTATCTAGCCTCGGGTGCCCCAGCCTGAAATGAGATAACATGCAGATAATCAGGAAATTTCTCTGACCTGTGTCGACATCAAAAGGAGGAATATACGAAACTCGCAGCCTACGGAATATTGAATTTAGGCCTTCTTCGGTTTGTAAGATGTTAAATGTTCATTTGAGCTGCAATTACAAGATGAACTGCTTCGTAGTGGTCTATTATTATGTTTGTAAAGTGTGTTAACATGGATTGGAAGCTGTACAGAATAAGCAAGGATCAGAATATCTATAGGAAAATAAGCCTTCGGAAAAGTGAGAGGGCTTTTGACATCCAAGGAAATCCCTACTGATTTAAGAAAGAGGTCCGAAAAGTGCTTTGTGTGGAGTGCGGTGTCATATGGAGCTGAAACATAGACATTAAGGAACGAAGTAACAAAGTATTTGGAAAGTTTTGAAATTATGGTTGTTTAGAAAAATGGAAATATGAAGTGGACAGATAAATTGAGAAATGATGAAGTGCTAAGAAAAGTAGGAGAGAAAAGACACCTGATGAAAACCTTAAGGAACAGAAAATTATCCTGGTAGGGTCATATTCTACGTAGAAATTATCTTCAACAGAGGGTGATGGAGGTAAAAAATAGATGTAAGAAAAGACAGAGGAAGAAGAATGTTAACAGATGTCAAACAATGGAGGATATCCAGTTGACACCTATCTCATTACACATTAACAGAAGAAGAAGAATTATCTTATTCATAAAAGCTAAAATGGAAGTTCACACACTTTGATCGGTTGTTGAATTCTGCATTCCTGCATTTTTCTCTTTGACGATGGCCCGCTAAGGACATGATCTTGCAGTACGACATTCATAATTATTCTCCATATTGACCATATGTTTAGTTATTTAAGTATTAGGTGCTATAACTGTTATGAATATGAAGTTCTTGTTGTGCGGAATATAACTACGTACATGTCATCAGTAAGATAATGCCCAGCAGAACCCACGAGAAACTTTTTTATTATTTTACAGTTTTTATATGGGTGGGGTGGGGCCTGGATTTACACAGTGGCTAAGCTCGTGGCTCTCAATCAGGCCTGCTGAAATTCGAATCTAAGTCCATCTCAGTTGGAATTTTAACCTCAAATATCCCCCGAAATCAGGACGTCCGTCCTTAAATCAAAATGAGCCTACATGGCTCTGGTTAGCACAGAAATAACTGGGACAAAGTGATTAAAGTTTATTAAATTGTACGTTCGATTACCGGTATTACTATTTTTATTTTATCTTTTTCGCCTTTCTTAACGTCGTAGAGCCTCCATGGCTCAGGCGGCGGCGTGCCGGCCGCTCATCGCTGGGTTCCGTGGTTTAAATCCCGATCACTCCATGTAAGATTTGTGCTGGACAAAGCAGAGGCGGGTCATGTTTTTCTCCGGGTACTCTGGTTTTTCCTGTCATATTTCACTCCAGGAACACTCTGCAATATCATTTTACCTGTCATTCATTAATCATTACCCCTGAGGAGTGCTACAGGTTTCGGCAGCCGGCACAATTTCTATCCTCGCTGCTAGATGGGGGCTTCATTCATTCAATTCCTGACCCGGTTTAATGACTGGAAATCGGCTGTGGATTTTCATTTTACATTTTCATTTTCATCTTATTTAACGTCGCACTAACATATCGAAGGTTCTCGGCGACGCAACGATAGGAGGGGGAAGTTAGCGGCCGTTGCCTTAATTAAGGTACAGCCCCAAAATTTACTTCTTGTGAAAAAAAGAAAACGCTGAAAACACTTTAGGGCTGCCGACGGTGGGATTCGAACCCACCATCTTCCGAAGCCAAGCTATCAGCACTGTCAGCTCACTCAATATTCAATAAAATACGTTACACTACATTTCAGTTACATTATGCATTGCATTTAACAAAATTCTAAGAGGAATTAATATTACTGTTTCCATGGTCAAGGACGAGTTAAATACTTTCAGTCTGATAAGATACTTCTTCAGACTATATTTCCTAGTCGATTTACTTCAGTGATACTTTTTATGCGTACCTGTGTACACATTTTCTGCTTAGTAATAGGTTTTTAATGAAAGATGTACTTTAGCGTTCTCGGTTAATGGAACTCGACAAAAAGCGGATGTAGGTAATGAGCAAAAAATTTCCAAATACACTCTATGTACATAAGAGCCAGTGATGGTAGACTCAACAAAGCTTTAAAGAGGAAAGGTCAGAATATATACCGCCTTTAAACAGCAGTGAATGTCAGAACTCTCGTTAAAATTCTGTTGTGAAGAATATCAGTTGTCTGCAGTAGGACCTTGTTGATCGAAGCGCATAGAGAAAAATATACGTCTGAGTGAATAAATGAAAAACTGAAAAGATGTATGAAAATCAAACATGAATATTGACCATCACGGGTGGACATCTAAAGGTATTGCTGTTTGTTAGAAGTGGAGCTTCCATGGTGTGTAGAATGATTTAGGTCGGATTGAACCGTTCCTAGGCAAACTTTACGGAATGTACAGAAAACATCAACATGGTTCAAACCTGAAAAAGAACTGAAGTATTGTTCTTTGAGTCATCAGTCCATTGGCTTGATCGTGTCTTATCATTGTATATTTTCTTTTCATCAAATTTAGGCAAATCGATCTCCTCTCACTAATTCGATTCAGTATATTTTCACTCGTGATTCGGTCTATCCGTTTCTCCACCAGCATTCTTCTGTAACACTACACTGCCAAAGTTTCCATTCTCTTCCTTTCAGAGCTAGTTATCGTCCATTTTCCACTTCCCTACAATGCTACGCTCCAGACGAAAGTCTTCAAAAACACATGTGTAATTCCTATATCAATGAACTGAGCAAATTCCATTCTTAAGAAAGGTCTTCCTTGCTTGTGCTAGTCTGCTAGTAACAATATTAATCTACTTTCTTCAAGACTTCATTTCCTAATCTAATATTTCGTGCATCAAGTGACTGCACTCCAATGATTTTATTTTGGACTTATTTATTTTCATCTTATACTCATTACCAAAGACTCTGTCCACACCATTCAGCAATTTCTCAAGTTCTGAAGTCTCAGATAAAATAACAATGTCATCAGCAAATCTCAGGGTTTTGATGCCTTTTTCTTGGATTCTGATTCCCTTCCCAAATTCCCTCTTGATTGCCGCCTGTTCTATATAAACAATTCAAAGAAGGGGGACAAACTGCAAACTTGCCTCACTCCTCCCTAGATTGCTACACCTTTTCCAAAGCCCTCTATTCTTACAACTGAAGAATGACTTTTGTACGTATTGCAGATAATTATTCTTTCTCGCTATTTGATCCCGATTACCTTCCGAGTCTCAAATAGCTCGGTCCAATCAACTTCATCGAATGCCTTTTCCAGATCTATGTACGTGGCCTTGTCCTTCTTAATTCGGCCCTCTAAGATCACACGTAAAGTCAGGATTGCTCCATGTGTTTCTACATTTCTTCTGAAGTCAAATAATATTGATCTTCTCCCAACCCAGTTTCAACTTGCCTTTCCGGTCTTCTGTAAATAACACGTATTAAAGTTTTGCAGGCATGAAATACTAAACTAGTGGTGTGGTAGGTTTCACACTTGTCAGCGGCGTGTTTCATGGGAACAAGTACAACAACATTCTGACAAAAGTCATATGGCACTTCTCCGGTATCATTTAACACATTAAATGCAATATCCTCGCCATGCTGATTTCGCATAAGGCAGCCAGTAATATTGAGAGTATGTCATCCATTCTCGGCGCCTTGTTCCTATTTAGGTCTCTCGATGTTCTGTCGAATTCTGACCTCAAAATAGGGCCTACCATTTCATTAGCATCAACAGCCTCTTCCTGTTCCGGAACCATATCATCTACTTCTTTACCTTGATACAACTGCTGGAAATGTTCCTGCCATGTTTCTGCCTTGTCTTATTTCTCTAGAAGTGGTGTCCCATCTATCTCTTAATATTCATACACCTCGTTTTCCTTTCTCCAAAGGTTTCGTTGATTTGTTTGTATGCAGCATTTACCTTTCCCAGGACCATACAATCTTCATCTCCTTTCAGCTATTCTTACTTAGCTGTCCTGCACGTTCCAGGTACTTCATTCTTTAATCGCCTGTGTTCTTTTCTGCCCTCCTCAGTTCTTATATTTTTGTAATTTCGTCGTTCGTTAATCGCGTCTGGGATCTACTGAGTTATCCATTGATTCTTAGTTGATCTTTCCTTTCTTCCTAACATTTATTCAGTAGCCCTACTGATCTCATTATTCAAGGCTGTCGTTTCTTCCTCTATTGTTTATTTCAGCCATTTCGTTTAGACCTCGTGCGACATGTTCTTTCAAAACATTCCTTCACACTTTTTTTCTTTCAACTTCTCAAGATATTATCCCCTTGTAGATTAACTCTAACAATTTTATGTCACCCTCACTCGACTTCATACTACCTAAACGGTCATTACTGCTCCCGAGTGCACCCCGTTTCCCTGAATCTATCTCCCAATAACTCTTCTAAACATTCTAACTTATGTGTGCCATTGCTGTTCAAGTGAAGGCCACCTGAACGTAGAAAAGAAACCGTTACCCCTTCTAATGTTATTTGGAGATGTAGCGTTTATAAGATTATGGTGAGAGCAAATAGATACTCAAGTGTTGTTTTTACTTTCATCAGTTTTCCCGAGTTCTTTGAGATATTCTTTGTTACGAACGCACGTCTGGCAGAACACATTAATCTTACGTTACGATCATGAATCAAATGAATTACAATTGACCTAAAGCTCACGTATTCATTAATTCAGGCACAAGACATAGTGGATGGATCGACACTTCTCGCAGTCGCTTGACTTTTTGGAAGAGTTAAATACCATGGCAACTTGGCAAGTTTATAGATCTGTTTCAAGTCGAAATTCCAACTCGCAATCACTTCTTAAATCATACAGGCCGGATACTGAAGAAGTCAAGCAATTATAATTCATACATTTATGCAAGAATAAGAGGAATAAAAATTCAGAACAAGAATAACAGTAAATAAGGATAAGAACGGTTTGTGTCCACGTTTGAATGTGATAGCTTGGGTCACGGACTGGATATTTTATTCAATAAACCAATTATCAATGAACTGCTTTTTATTTAGGGCTGTCGCCCCAGTGTCAGATTCGCTAACAGTTGTTTACGTAGTATTTTGTTAGATAATTTGCAAAACAGTTAGAAACTTTTGGAACAACTCCGTTGATACATTATTCTTATTCTTACCTCCTCGTCTTATAAACGAATATTTGCATCAGTTTTCCCTCTCGAATTCCTACTTTAACCTCAAATTGTGATCTTTCCTACTTTTAAAAACAGAACTCAATTTTATTCGTCTAATAAAGTAATTCCACGCCTTCTCTTCACTGACAGCTCGGAACATACCGCTTACTCGAGCAGCTCGTCTCCTTACCCTCAGGTCATTCCAGCCCAAAGTTTGCAACTTTTCCCCAACACTACTCTTTTGTCGGAAGTCACCCCGAACAAATCGAGCTGATCGTCTTTGGTTATTTGCCTGTCCTTCAGTCAAGTAATTGTGGTGAGAATCCCGTACCTTGGAACAATCCTCTAATTGGGGTCTTAGACGTATACATACCACCAGCACAGAAAGGTCTTATGTTGACGATGAGATAGGACAGGGCTAGGACTCTGAAGGAAGTGACTATAGCCTTAATTAAGGAACAACCTCAGCATTTTCCTGGCGTTAAAATGGAAAATCATCTACAGGGTTTTCAATAGTGGGATTCGAACTCATCATCTCCCGAATGTAAACTCACGGCTACGGGAACCAGAATACACAACCGCTCGGTGTGAACTGTCCTTTAACTCCTTTCAGCGTTCAGTCTGCAAGTCTCTGTGCATTAACTAAGCTCCTCCGAAATCCTCTATTTACAAGTTATTCTGTGGTCTCGTTTGGCTCCACACCTCTTGTCATTAACTCATTCAAAACTGAATCTGATCTTCGTTACCTTGTTATCCCTGTACTGCTCTTTACCTCTGTGCCCTAGTTCATAATTCTCCTCCATCCGCTTCATACGAGCCCACCATCGGAACTTAGATTTGTATACAGATTCATGAAGAGAGTTTATTCTTAACTTTGCCTTTATCACGTGGTTTCCCATTGCTCATCTTCCATTGTGCCTACATGTTTATGCCAGCATTCATCCTTACTGCTTTAATGCTTGTTGCTTCCAACTTATGGATAAGATACTGTAATGGTCATAGTGTCCGCCGTGCCAACTTGCTATGGGGCGGGGACGTCACCGTATCGGCCAACCATCTTACGCTTCGACCATCGCAATGACGAAAAAGGCTTCGGTGCTAGACCGGCACCCCTTTCGCTTCCGCCCGTGGTAGTGCGGCATAGGACTGAGGAAATTACGAGATGTTTAATCTGGAGTCTTCCATCTCGCGAGGTTCCTGGATGCAACCAGCATCTGGACTTTCTGGAGGGACGGATGCATATGTGTAAGACAGGAGTGACTCCCTGGTTTGCAGTTGGTGTAGTTCACTCGTGAGCACAGTCAGTGAGTGATTGCCAGTGCTATGAAGTGCGTAAACTGCCGTGACTGTCGGACTAGCGTGCTACAGTGCGGACTGGCGGCGAAGGAGGGAACGTGTAGCCGTGCGTGTGACGTGTGACTGTGTGACATAAATGTTTAGCTTGTAAGAATAATCTGTATGGTTAGAACAAGTGAGAAACTAAGGGGGCGAGAGAGAGAGAGAGAGAGAGAGAGAATAGAGACAGCGAACTCTCTCTGTGTGTGTGTATTGCTTCGTACAGCATGCCAGCCTGAAAACAGACCGGTGAAAAGGTAATAATGTCCGAGAATTGACTTCTATCTTACAGAATACAGTTGATTATCGATATGAAACAGTTCCGGATCACCTGAAAATGGCGAAAGAGCATTCGTTTATTTCAATTCATTAAGTTCGGTTTTTTAATGCTATTTGTTCGAGGCGTCGACCCATGTGGATCATTTGCCCCTACTTACGCCATATTGCACGAACCTGTGTGTAATTGGAATGGCTGTAGTGTGGAATGTTGTGTGTGAGGAAAAGAAGATTAAGGACGTCACAAACACTCAGTCCCCAGGCCAGGGATATTAATCATTACAAATTAAAAAACCCGCCCCGCCCGGGAATCGAGCCCGGCGCCGCCGGGAGACAGGCGGACGCGTTCCCCCTACACCGTGTGGCCGGACCAGTAAGTTCCTGAGCTTATTTAGTGCTTATTTAGTGATAAAACTACAACATACATTACGACTGAATTGGATGAGTGAATGACTGCATGAATTAGTGAATGGAAGATTTCATGACTCACATGTAATCATGCGCGAATGAATGAATCAATAATACTCTTCTCACCAGGTCACGGATAGTCACCAAGTGGGGAGACAGAATTCGTTGATGAATGGGTGATTGACTGAGTGAGTGAATCCCTTCATGGGCTGAATTGAACATTCCATTATGAATCAATGAATTTTTTTCGATTCGTTTTACGTCGCACCGACACAGAAAGGTCTTATGGCGGCGATGGGATAGGAAAGGGCTAAGAGTGGAACGGAAGCGGCCGTGGCCTAGTGTTTAAATGGGAAAACACAGAAAAACATCTTCATGGCTACTGACAGTGGGGTTCGAGCCCACTATCTTCTGAATGCAAGTTCACAGCTGCGCGTCCTTACCCGCACGGCTAACTAGTTCGGTTTCTAAGTAGACTTTCTGTGGATATCTCTAAGTGTCTCCTGAGATACACGCACATTACATGGGTGACGTTGTTATTGTGTACTAAGTTGCAAGATTTTCTGCGTAGGCAGAGACTTCACAGCATCTGCCTGGAGGATAAAGAGCCTAGACGGGGCACACCGACACACGCACGCTGGAGGTAATTGCAAGCCAGGGAGTGAGCTATGTCAGCTATTCTGAGAGTTGTGTAAACTAAAGAGAACTGCAGGAGTTTGCAGTGTGATAAATTATTAATTAGACACCTAGAATGTTAACATTGTGTAGCACGGTGGAAATTTAACTCACAACTGCGCACATGCCGCGAACCAGACTAGAGTGCATATACTTATTTATTTGTATGTAACTATCATACACGTGCTTGGCAGGTTAATTTAGTACAATGTCATCTAGTGGAAATGTGTGTTGGAGATTATTATTTTAAGGGGAAGCACATCATCTCACCCGTCCTCTATTAACATTAATAATAGGGAAAATGGAAAATGGACAGAAAAATGAAGGTATCAGCTGAACAAATTAAAGGGTCACCAAAGGCGTTAGTGTAGGCTCCGCAAAGCTAACACCTGTCGTAAGAGAACAAGTGTTTGTCAATGGCCATAGAGAAAAGATAAATATGGAGAACCCCTTAAATCAACAATAATCACCACCACCAATGCCATTTTATGTTGAATTTGGAAGTTGGGCGTACAAAATCATCTAAATCGAGTCTACGACATTATAACACTTGCCTCAACGAGTCATATATTTCGTCTATCGATATCTGTAAAAATATTTGTGAGTGAACATGATTAGTTATTGCAAAAAGTTGTGAAATATTTTCTTAAAATGTCTCAGTAATTGAACTTAAGAATGTTCAAGGCTACCGCAAATGAAAACAAGAAGAAAGGATGACTGTAAATAATTCATCTATGTTGACCACATCAGAAGCATGAATCACAATCATTCAATGATCATTCATTTGTATTTAGGGCCGGCACACAGGATGGAAGGTAGCATATTCCGTATACGTTGATTACCTAGTCATTTCTTAAATGATTCAATTGGAGATCGGTTGAACATTTCACTTCGTGTTCTTCGTATAAATCAATATTTGCCTCAATATTTATCCTCATGAATTCTGTCGGGATCTTCATATTATGATCTTTCCTACATTTAAAAGCTCCGCTCAAGCTTATTCGATTGCTAACGTCATTCCAAGCGTTTGCTCCACCAACAGCTTGGGACATACCGCTTAGTCGATCATCTTGTATTCTCATCTCCAGTCTTGCCGCGCTGAGTGGCTCGGACGGTTGAAGCGCTGGCCTTCCGACCCTAACTTGGCCGGTTCGATCCTGGCTCAGTCCGGTGGTATTTGAAGGTGCATAAATACGTCAGCCTCGTGTCGGTAGATTTACTGGCAAGTAAAAGACTCCTTCGGGACTAAATTCTAGCACCTCGGTGTCTCAGAAAACCCTAAAAGTAATTAGAGGAACTTAAAACCAATAATATTATTATTACTTCCACTCTTTCGAGTCGAAAGTGTGCAATATTTTCGTAAGACTACTCTTTTGTCGGAAATCACCAAGAAATAATCGTGCTGCTTGCTTTGGGATCATTCCCAGTTCTCGTATCAAGTAATCGTAGCGTGGGTTCTACACACTCGAATCACGTTCTTATTGGAGAGTTATGCACCCTCTCCTTTACCTCTTTGTTATTATTTTTTTTTGCTATTTTGCTTTACATCGCGCCGGCACAGATAGGTCTTATGGCGACGATAGGACAGGAAAGGCCTAGCAATGGGAAGGAAGCGGCCGTGGCCTTAATTAAGGTACAGCCCCAGCATTTGCCTGGTGTGAAAATGGGAAACCACGGAAAACCATCTTCAGAGTTGCCGACAGTGGGATTCGAACCCACTATCTCCCGGATGCGAGCTCATAGCTGTGCGCCTCTAACCGCACGGCCAACTCGCCCGGTACCTTTACCTCTTTACATCAACCACTAACATTCATTTACATCTTTTTTTTTTAGTTGCTTTACGTCGCACCGACACGGATAGATCTTACTGCGACGATGGAACAAGGAAGGGCTGGGAGTGGGAAGGAAGCGGCCGTGGCCTTAATTAAGGTACAGCCCCAGCATTTGCCTGGTGTGGAAATGGGAAACCACGAAAAACCATTTTCAGGGCTGCCTACACTTGGGTTCGAACCTACTATCTCCCGAATACTGGATACTGGCCGCACTTAAGCGACTGCAGCTATCGAGCTCGGTATTTTTACATCTTCGCTAATGCGATTACCCTAATGAATAACTTAACTTATGTCAGGGTCGCATAGCTGTGAGCTGGATTCGGGAGATGGTGGGTTCAAATCCAAACATAGACAATTCTCAAGAAGGTTTTCAATGGTTCATATTTCCGTACAAGACAAATGCTGGGACTGCAACTTAATTAACGCCATTGCCAGTACCTTCCCAGACCTAGCACTATCTCATCATTTCGTCACAGAAAACTTTCGATGTGTTTGTGCGACGTTAAAGAAATCCCCTAAGTACTTACAGTGATCCCCATGAAGAACTTTCATCCCATCCACAGAGTAATTAAAATTGAAAGGACGTCATTGTGAAACTTACAACGTGACTTTTCATCAAGTTTTCCATCTCACAGCATTGCATAGGTCTTTATGCAGTTGCTGACATCCTGTAACTTATTTATTACTCTATAACATCATCTCTAAAAAGCGTTGCCTGTGACTCAACTTCTTTACTCATATAATTTTATACCTAATATATGCATTACAGGCATTTTCGCGAATCAAGTTAGTTTATGGGCAGGTTTCTGTCCCGATTTATGTTTAGACTAGTACATAATTTGTTGAAAGACACTGGTGTGTTTTTTAAGAACTTCGCTTTTACTGGAATTTGAAAATTTTGAACATTAAAATTATTTAAACTGTTTGCCAAGGGGAAATTCATAGTATGCTCTATCTAGTATCTATATTTTAAAAGAGTTTACTAAACACACTTTGGAAAAATCCGTCCGTCCGTTCTACTGAACCGATTTCATTTATTTCTGTTTGATTCTCTCCGAAATTAGCTGCCGGTGAATCATGAGACATTGATAGGTCTTCATGTTCAGCCAACTTTAAGTAATCATAAAATCAAATCATTAAATTATCACTCCAAAATATCAAGCGAAGGCTTATCCTAACCTGCAATACATTCAGTACTTAGCAGGTTGCTATGCAACTAACAATTTCATTGATATTCTGATATATGTGTCATTGCATGCAGCCATGTTTGATTACTACCAGTCAAGCCAGAGAGTATACACTTCCTCTGATCGTGAAAGAATGCTGTTCTCTGCTAAATACTCTTCGATTCTCTAACCTTTCCCAACTCCCAAATATATTCAGCAGATTGTAGAGCGTTCCTAATAACTTACATGCTGCTGACAAAAGAAAGTCTACGTACAAACAGACTCCATCATGACATACGCCATTGACATTATCTGGAACACCTATCGAAAGATAACCTAGATACACAAGAATGAGTGAATGCTATGTATCTTAAAAAAAAGTTCTCTGCCTGGCAGAAAAGATCTCCTTTGGGGCTAACCTACGAGCTCACAGGATAAACCGTGCATATAGAACTGCGATTAAAATACCATTCCCTTCTACGACACAACATCAAGCCACCATAACGCAATTCTTTTTAAATGTTCATCAAACCATTGAAAAGGGCAGGCGAAACAATATGACGACAAGTATATGGAGACGAGTTATCCTACCTGTTCATAAATAATGCTGTGAAGCAGAACGACTCCTCTAGTAACATTCAATAATGTGTTCCTTGTCCCATCAAACATAGACAATTCTCAAGAAGGTTTTCCATGGTTCATATTTTCGTACAAGACAATTGCTGGGACTGCACCTTAATTAACGCCATTGCTACTACTTTCGTCACAGAAAACTTTCGATGTGTTTGTGCGACGTTAAAGAAATCCCCTAAGTACTTACATTGATCCCCAAGAAGAACTTTCATCCCATCAACTGAGTAATTAAAATTGAGAGGACGTCATTGTGAAACTTACAACGTGACTTTTCATCAAGTTTTCCATCTCACAGCATTGCATAGGTCTTTATGCAGTTGCTGACATCCTGTAACTTATTTATTACTCTATAACATCATCTCTAAAAACCGTTGCCTGTGATTCAACTTCTTTACTCATATAATTTTATACCTAACTAGCAAGATACCCGTGCTTCGCTACGGTTTTATACTGAAATTTATAATTAAATGCTTAACGTTTTATATATAATCCTCCGAAATTCACGATCTGACTCGTTTTCTGAGAGAATCCGCCAAAATTCGCGATCTGACTCGTTTTCTGAGAGATTACGGCAAAGTTCTTCACATTTTTCAATCTTTTCTTTCCAGCAATCGATTTCGTACTTCCCGAGGTAGGTCCAGGTATTCCACGCGGTCAGTTCGGCCCTAAATCTTTACCATCTTTTCCTATAAGCATTTTTAGTATGGATCAAATCCTGAAGGAGATCCGGCGTGGTGTCGTCTTAGGTGCCTTGGCGGTACTGAACCCGCAGCTTGACTGTATTCGTAGTCATTACCAGGCCAGGAACCGTTTCCAGCGCGGTCCGCACAGTTTGACGACGGCCCAGAACATTATTATTATTATTATTATTATTATTATTATTATTATTATTATTATTATTATTATTATTATTATTATTATTATTATTATTATTATTATTAGATGTTCTGGACCCCACAGCAAGATGCAAGACCGCTACTTGGCGGTAAATTACATCTGCTACCATTGTCATTGTTGACATAGTGACCAGCACCATTGTCGCGCGTAGGCAAGTGTGCGGGATTTCTTGTGATACAAATGACATACTTCGGTGCATTATTGACCTTATTATAGAGGTGAATAATTTGACGGTCAATCTCATTCCTATCGTTTATTTCAAATGTGTTTAAATTTTTATTTATATGCCAGGAGAGTCTACTGTAATCTAAGAATGTACTCCGAAGGAAAAGATGGCTGTTGAAATCGAACCCAGGAGAGATTAAAAATGATCGGTTTATGATCAGAATAAGTACATCGAAAATCTACAGCCTGTTTCCAGTCATTCGACAGGGTCAGGAATGGAATGAATAAAGCCCCATCTAACGGCGACAATAGGAATTGTGCCGGCTGCCGAAGCACTCCTCTCGAGCAATAAGCGATGAATGACAAATGAAATTAAATATTGGACAGTGTTGCTGGAATGAATGATGACAGGGAAAACCGGAGTATCCGGAGAAAAACCTGTCCCGCCTACGATTTGTCCAGCACGAATATCACATGGAGTGATCGGGATTTGAACCACGGAACCCAGCTGTGAGAGGCCGGCGCGCTGCCGAGTGAGCAACGGATGCTCCTTATAAGTACATTATGAACAGCAAAATCAATTGGTCTCACCTCCTTTTACACACCACCGCCGTTAAGTTTATTCCCCCCCCCCCCCCAAGAAAAATTAAGAGAAGGCGTGTTTCTTTATGTTTAAAGGAGATTCCAAACACAAATTTTCACGTCTATTATCTTCAGTCTTGAGATAAAAGTATCCCCATGCAAATAATTCAACTTTTTTCACTTCCTTTCACCCCCCCCCCCACCCGCGCGGGTGAATTTTTCGGCAAAAAATACTTGTTTCTTTAATAGTAAATGATCTTCTAAATACCAATTATCACGACTCTTAACTTCTTCAGTTTTTGATTTGTGTGTCCTCATGAAAGGAATTCAACTCCTTTTCACTCCCGCCGCCCAATATGGTTTCCCCTTCAAAACGCGTTTTTCTTTGTTTATAGAGAGCCAAATACCAATTTTCACGTCTGTAACAACTTTAGTTTTTATTAGATGTATGTATTCTCATACACTTAAGTCAATTCATTTTTCAATTCTTTCTCCCCCCGCCCTCCACCCCCCCGCCCTCCCCCCCGCCCCTTCATTGATTTTCCGAAAATACGTGTTTCTTTACTTTTAAAGCAGATTCCAAATATCAAATTTCACGTCTGTAACATCTTCATTTTTGAGATATCAGTAGCCTAATTAAAAGAAATCGACACCATTTTCAGTCACTTTTACACACACACCCCCTTCCACCCAAGTGGTATTTCCGAAAACCCGTCCTATTGGGATTTACAGAAAACAAAAACATGCGTGTTTCTTTGTTTTTAAAGGAGATTCTATCAATTTTTACATCCATAAACTTTAAAAGTTTTGAGATATAGATATACTCATTTTAAAAATTCACCCTCTTTTCACCCCCCCCCCCATTATTTGGATTTTCCAAAAACAATAAAATACGTACTTCTTTATTTTTAAAGGAGATTCCAAACACCAGTTTTCAGGTATGTAATATTGTCAGTTTCTGAGATATACGTATCCTCATTAAAGGCATTCAACCCATTTTTCACCCATTTTCACCCCTCCTTTTGGGATTTTCCGAAACAAAAAAATACGTGTTCCTTTATTTTTAATGAAGATTCTAAATACCTATTTTTACATCTGTAAACTTTAAAAGTGTTGAGATATAGATGCACTGTATTTAAAAATTCACCCCCTTTTCACCGTCCCATTAATTGGATTTTTCAAAAACAAAAAAATACGTGTGTCTTTATTTTTAATAGAGATCAAAAGTACCAGTTTATAGGTCTGTAATATCTTAAGTTTCTGAGATATAAGTACCGGTATTCTGATTAAAGGCATTCAACCCCTTTTTCACCGTTTATCACCCCTCCTATTGGGATTTGCTGAAAACAAAAAAATACGTGTTTCCTTATTTTTAAAGGAGATTCAAAATACCAATGTTTACATCTGTAAACTTTCTAAGTTTTTAGATATAGATACACTCATTTTAAAATTTCACCCCCCTTTTCACCTCCTTAGCAAAGGAATGTCCAAAAATCCTCTCTTAGCGAGCACCTACATCTTAATATGAATCTATGCCCAAAATTTCATTTCTTTATGTCCAGTAGTTTTGGCTCGGCGATGATGAATCATTCAGTCAGTCAGTCAGTCAGTCAGTCAGTCAGTCAGTCAGTCAGTCAGTCAGTCAGTCAGTCAGTCAGTCAGTCAGTCAGTCAGTCAGTCAGGACAAGTTATTTTATATATATAGATATATGCATTACAGGCATTCGAAGTTTCTCAACGGGTTTCTTCTTAACAAGTCATACCCAAGATTTCTCTCTCTTTTTTTTTTTTTGCTAGTTGCTTTACGTCGCACCGACACAGATAGGTCTTATGGCGACGATGGGACAGGAAAGGGCTAGGAATGGGAAGGAAGCGGCCGTGGCCTTAATTAAGGTACAGCCCCAGCATTTGCCTGGTGTGAAAATGGGAAACCATGGAAAACTATTTTCAGGGCTGCCGACAGTGGGGTTCGAACCTACTATCTCCCGAATCCAAGATTTCTCAGAGTATAGGAAGTTTGTCGGAAGATTACTGTATATACTTGTCCTCATTCCTTAAAATACCTCACCCCTTTGTAAGGCCAGGAAGCCAGTTTCAAACTAATCGTGACATCTTACCCCCGATGTCTAGGCCATACATATATACAACCCCTATTTCTGTCTGTCATTCAGAGCGAAATTCAGAAAACGAGGGGGTTTCAACAACTGAAACTGGTACCAGTTGTAGATCCTTATGTCTTATTTACAAGAGAAATACAGTGAAACTCTCACGACCACGGCGTTTGTCCTTTTTAAAAAGATAATGCGTTTCTTTGAGCGAAGTCGTTGTCGCATATTCGTCATGAAGACATAGCTTTATAGCACACTTTAGCTTGGTGCATTTACACTCTAGTGCTGAATCGGTCGACCTCGGCAATCTTCGAGATTCGTACTGGCAACCTTTGAAACACAAACTATGAAACGCTTAAGCATCGTTGTGCGACATCTGGCGTACACATTACGTACTAGTACTGTTGTTGTTTACACAGCAAAGCCAAACTATGGAATTCATGCTCGGAACAATTCGCATCGAGAAATGTTATATAATGTGTATGTGACATACTTGTTGGCTTAAGATAATAACGGTTTAGAAATTTCATATCGATCGATCATATTCTCGATTCAATTCAGATTTCATTTTCATTCAGTTGGCAGCACTATCGGAACCGGGGCAGCTCCCTCCTTACTCCTCACCCCCGTACACAAATGCACCAAGATAAAGTGTGCCGATAATATATCTATTAGCATGATGTCGAACTGCGTATATCCTGACTTCTGTTGCCTTTCAAATATATATTTGAGGGACATACGCTGGTACCAGTAATGGGTTAAAGGAACAATGCTATGACGACACATCATATTTGAACTGCTCTGTGAAAATGAATTAATGTCTTTTCTATTCTGGGGTTTATCTCTACCATTAACCATGCCACAGAGCAGCGTACCTGATGGCCACGGTCGGTAACGCGTGAAGTCTATACAATGTGACAGCGTGGTTAGCCGGTTCGTGTCCCGTTCCTTAAAAATATATTTTACCATCAGAAAGTTAGGCGGCAGGATAGGGGAGGTGGTGTTAAAGAATTTCTAATCACTAGCATGCGTGCCAAAAGCCTGGATTAAATTTGAAACCTCTCCGCAATGCTCATATTGAGTGAGGACATAATGACACAGTTGATGTTGATTCGTTTTCGACTGTTGTAAGTAGCTTGCTCAATAGTACACAGATTCATAGTCGTCCGAGTAAAACTCCAAACTATAACTGTACTCAATATAGGTAGTAATACTACAATACCTGTTTTTATTCCATTCGAATTCTGTATAAAACCTAATACATGTAAATAGTCCATTTATAATATTTCCTATTACTTCATGGACTATCGAAGACGGATATAGATATAAACATTAATCTTAGAATTATAAGTATTTGTGCTTTTTTAACATTTTATTGAAGTTATTTCGAATTAGTCCAGTGCTGAACCTTTGTATGGAATTGCGCCAGATTCTAGAGAGCTTTACTGGTAAAAGTTCTTCCGTAACGGGTGGAAGTGTTGGACTCGATCCAGATTTTTCTCATAAGCATTGTAACAGTTTGAAAGTAAGTGTGACCTCCAGCAACGAGAAGCAGGGATGAGCATACATTAAGCCGCAAGCCTGTCGCTACAGATAAAAACTGTTTTAAAATGCTAATGGGAACAAGAAATATTGTGACGGCAGCTAACGAAAAACCCCTGGAATGATATCTGACTCTTATGAACGCACTAATGGAATCGTGCAGCCTTGATTTTCAGTACCGGTCGAGTTGGCCGTATGGTTAGGGGCGCACAGCTGTGAGCCTCAATCCTGGAGATAGTGGTTCCAGCCCCTGTGTCCGCAGCCTTAAGATGGTTTTCCGTGGTTTCCCATTTTCATAACATGAAAATGCTGGGGCTGGACCTGGATTAAGGCCACGGCCGATTCCTTCCCACTCCTAGGCCTTTCCCATCCCATCGTCGCCATAAGACCTATCTAGGTAAAGCAAGTTGAAGAAAAAACGGATTTTCAGTAATTCTTTGTCATTCAAGGCACAACTATGAATACAATTCGTATATTTATTTTCTTTACCCATCGCGAATTCAAACACCTCCCTCCCGTGTCGTGGAAGAGTATACTCCTCGCGACTAAACCTAGCCCCAAACAGGGGCAGAAAGTCTAACGAAGTTTAAAATTTAAAACTGTCCAACAGTTGCCTTCAGTTGTGTTGGTAAAGGCGTGCTCGGTTCTTTCAGCTAGACAGCGGTTCGATCCCTAGTTATGATATCGAAAAACACACATGGGGTGTGTAGGGTTAACAGCTGGAAATTTTGGCGTAGAATACTCGCAGTCAAGGGCACGAAATTTGTGGGCTGGTTGAACTATGGCCCTCTGAGCTCAAGTTGGCAGGATCGATTCCTGCTCAGACCGCTGGTTTCTGAAGATGTTCAAAAACGGTGTCGGTTGAAATCCTATGGGACAAAACTCTGGCACATTGGTGTCTCCGAAAACCGTAAAGGTATTAGCGCGAAGTAAAACCAATCTATATAAATAAAATTGTAGGGGGTCCGCTGTCTGTAATTTCTTTTGTTTTGCCAATTTTTCAGATATTTATCCGTTTTAGGTCAACTCAAGACCGAATCGGTGGTTTTTACGTTTCGTGTCTGTTTGTTTGTCTGTTTGTCTGTTTGTCTGTTTGTCTGTTTGTATGTTTGTCTGTTTGTCTGTTCCACCATCACGTCGAAACGGCTGGATAGATTTCAACCAAACTTCATATTTAGAGTATACTCATCCCGGGGAAGGTTTCGATATGCATATCATTTTAAAATCTTTGAATAGACGGGGGGTTTATAGGAAAACCAGAACGGTTTTTCCACCATCACGTCGAAACGGCTGGATAGATCTCGACCAAACTTCATATTTGGAGTATACTCATCCCGGGGAAGGTTTTGATATGCATATCATTTTAAAATCTTTGAATATACGGGGGGTTTATAGGAAAACCAGAGTGGTTTTTCCACCATCACGTCGAAACGGCTAGATAGATCTCAACCAAACTTCATATTTAGAGTATACTCATCCCGAAAAAGGTTCGACATGCATATCATTTTAAAATAGTTGAATAGACGGGGGGTTTATAGGAAAACCAGAATGGTTTTTCCACCATCACGTCGAAACGGCTGGGTAGATCTCAACCAAACTTCATATTTAGAGTATACTCATCCCGGGGAAGGTTTTGATATGCATATCATTTTAAAATCTTTGAATATACGGGGGGTTTATAAGAAAACCAGAATGGTTTTTCCACCATCACGTCGAAACGGCTGGATCGATCTCAACCAAACTTCATATTTAGAGTATACTCATCCCGAAAAAGGTTCAACATGCATATCATTTTAAAATAGTTGAATAGACGGGGGTTTATAGGAAAATCAGAATGGTTTTTCCACCATCACGTCGAAACGGCTGGGTAGATCTCAACCAAGCTTCATATTTAGAGTATACTCATCCCGGGGAAGGTTTTGATATGCATATCATTTTAAAATCTTTGAATATATGGGGGTTTATAAGAAAACCAGAATGGTTTTTCCACCATCACGTCGAAACGGCTGGATTGATCTCAACCAAACTTCATATTTGGAGTATACTCATCCCGGGGAAGTTTCGACATGCATATCATTTTAAAATCTTTGAATAGACGGAGGGTTTATAGGAAAATCAGAATGGTTTTTCCACCATCACGTCGAAACGGCTGGATAGATCTCAACCAAGCTTCATATTTAGAGTATACTCATCCCGGGGAAGGTTTTGATATGCATATCATTTTAAAATCTTTGAATATACGGGGGGATTATAAGAAAACCAGAATGGTTTTTCCACCATCACGTCGAAACGGCTGGATCGATCTCAACCTAACTTCATATTTAGAGTATACTCATCCCGAAAAAGGTTCAACATGCATATCATTTTAAAATAGTTGAATAGACGGGGGTTTATAGGAAAATCAGAATGGTTTTTCCACCATCACGTCGAAACGGCTAGATAGATCTCAACCAAACTTCATATTTAGAGTATACTCATCCCGGGGAAGGTTTCGATATGCATATCATTTTAAAATCTTTGAATACACGGGGGGTTTATAGGAAAACCAGACTGGTTTTCCTCCATTTTCTCTTAAACTATTGATTTTCTGTAAACTTCGTTTACCGTACGGGAAACGTCTCTTCATTATAAACAACTTTCGTTATGTTCATAATTTACCTTACTCTTCACATGACGGAGAAATTTACAATTTTCCGCTGGTATCATGCACTGCATTGAGTGACAGACAGACCGACAACGAACCTACAGGTTACAATGGCAAAGTTTCTGACTGCATGCCAGCAGGGAAGTAACGTATTGCCATTTTTCTCATCATGCTTTTAAATTCGTGGTTGTTCCTTGGGTAGAAGACAAGAGAGGCGTCAATCGGCCCACCTGCGGGATATTGGCGGAATATCGTTGGTTGTTATAACCGCCCTCGAATAGATTAAGTAATAACACCATTAGTCATCTTCTTATTATTTGTTTACCTAAGAATCACTGGACCTAAATTTCTCCTCTGTTACCGCTTTATTATATCCATAACTCACACTAGCATAATTTATTGAGGGGCATTTGATTTTCCAATACAGTCACTTGGCATTTACATATTTGTCGTTATCCGGCTGTCCTCAGTTATAATCCATTTTCTATTAGTTTCAACTTTCTTAACTGTATTATTTTCTTCCTTAATTACGCCGTATGTACGCGAGTGCTAGAAACTACTGGATGTATTTCCACCAAGACTCATATTTAGAACTAGCGAATGTACCCGTGCTTCGCTACGGTATTCTACATTGTATTCGAATATCGAAGTAAATAGTGTACATGCAGTAAATAAGATTGTTTTAAAATTGCATGTCTCTTAGCGTTATCCGAGAAAGAGCATGGGGAGGACCCCGTACGTTGTTTCCTATGCAAGGTGTTTGTTACGGATTTGTGATATAACGGCAGGCTCACTTGCCTACTGCCATTCACAATCGAGTTGGGAAGTTTATATTATAATTGCAGGCCCCATTGCCTACTACGCAGACAGAATCGATTTGGGGAGTTTCCGTTAAAATGGCAGCCCCCTTTTCCTACTTCCAGACAGATTACAGTTGAGGAGTTTCTATTATAATGGCAGGCAATTACCCTACTATCACTCGAAATTGAGTTGTGCAGTTATCATTATAATCCCAGGCCCATTTTCCTACTGCCAGCCAGCTTACTGCCAGTCACACCAAGTTGGTGAGTTTCCATCAAAATAGCAGGCCACTATGCCTAATGCCAGTCACATTTTAGATGAGGACATTTCTTTATAATGGCGGGCACCCTTGCCTACTGCCAAACACAATCAGGTAAAGGAGTTTTAAACAAAACTGCATGCTCACTTGCCTTCTGCAAGTCACATCGAGAAGGGAACTATTCATTACAATTGTAGGCCTTCCTTACACAGGAGTTGGAGAAGGAACCCTTTCTTACTGCCAGTCAAAGTCGGTGTGGGGAGTACTGATTACAATAGCAGACCCACCCTTTCTCGATCACTAAAATTCGACATCAGTGAATATATATAGATCGACATACGAAAGTATATGCGTGTTTACAATATTGAAGACCTTCATTTACAGATTAACTGCTACTAAACGTACGTCATATCGACAAAGGATTATACCATAAGACACGCCGGATGTAGTGGCCTAAATTGCTGGTCCTATGATATGTCATCTATTCTTGGGTCAGATTGAGTTAGAAACGTGGAACAGGGTTTTGTAAGATTATCTCACATTACATTACTTTTCGGATAATTATGTGACAGCTACATACATAGCATTTGGCTCACATATGGCTACTGAGTGGGCCAAGAGTTTGATGATTCTGTATTTGATATAAGTAATTGAAAGAATGAATTATGCATGTGAAAATTCCAAATTGACTTAACATCGATTAATAGAGAAAAATCAAACGTAAAAGGGATAGAGATACGGCATAAAGTCATAAGACCAAGGTTGTAGATCATTCCAAATTGAACGGAGATGGTGCAATCCGTTATGTGATAGGAATTTCCGAAGGTCTGCACCATCATTAAAATTGCCTGCATATTTCGATATTCTTCGGGGTTAAAAAGTGAAAAATTTAATGATCTAGGATGTTTTCCGTTCGTTACAGGCTAAAACGTATAATTTTGTCAAATTTCAATTATCTTCTTTTTCTTCTGGCAGATTATGCCACACTGGATTTTGGGCGAGGCGGGTAAAAATTAGGACTTCCAGGTAACTAAACCAAAAATTATGGAGATGGTCATTATTACCCCTTAAACGGAAAGCTGTACGAAAATTTCGCCAAAATAGTCAGTGTAGAGGCACACAGTCGTTACGATTTGATTTATATAGATAAGGAATCTGCTCCATGTAAAACACCCTTCGGGCTATGTGCGCTGGACTTAACATGCAAAAGTGACCATTCATGATATCTCCCTTATTAATCCTACTGACGAAAAAATGCACATGAAAAAAAAAGGGTTTAGAGGTGGAATTCTATCACGTTTGATCGATTTCGTCAGGTTGGTCTTGTTCTGTATATATTGTGGAAGAGTAAAATAACCATTTCGGTTCGAATGTCTTCAGTAGTTTCCAAGTTGTAAGGAATACGCTTTACACGCACCCGCTCGTGAGTTAAGTCCGATGGGACTTGTACAGAAAAACGGTCCGTTAACGATATCTCCCTTATTAATCCTCGTATCGAAATGATGCACATGAGGAAGAAGGTTTAGAAATTAATTTCTACCAAGGTAGGTAGATTTCCATTAAGTTTGGTTGTGTATATTTTGTGGAAGTGCAAAATCACTGTTTCGGTTTCGTATAAACCCCCAGTCAGTTCAGAGATTTAGAAACAATATTTGCCCAAAACCTATCAAGGACAGGTGTATTCTAAATGTGAGTCTTGGTGGAAATACATCCAGTAGTTTGTAGCACTCGCGTACAAACGGCGTAATTAAGGAAGAAAATAATACAGTTAAGAAAGTTGAAAGTAATAGAAAATGGATTATAACTGAGGACAGCCGGATAACGACAAATATGTAAATGCCAAGTGAATGTATTGGAAAATCAAATGCCCCTCAATAAATTATGCTAGTGTGAGTTATGGATATAATAAAGCGGTAACAGAGGAGAAATTTAGGTCCAGTGATTCTTAGGTAAACAAATAATAAGAAGATGACTAATGGTGTTATTACTTAATCTATTCGAGGGCGGTTATAACATCCAACGATATTCCGCCAATATCCCGCAGATAGGCCGATTGACGCCTCTCTTGCCTTCTACCCAAGGAACAACCACGAATTTAAAAGCATGATGAGGAAAATGGCAATACGTTACTTCCCTGCTGGCATGCAGTCAGAGACGTTGCCATGGTAACCTGTAGGTTCGTTGTCGGTCTGTCGGTCACTCAATGCAGAGCATGATACCAGCGGAAAATTGTAAATTTCTCCGTCATGTGAAGAGTAAGGTAAATTATGAACATAACGAAAGTTGTTTATAATGAAAAGACGTTTCACGTGCGGTAAACTAAGTTTACAGAAAATCAATAGTATAAGAGAAAATGGAGGAAAACCATTCGGGTTTTCCTATAAACCCCCGTCTATTCAAGGATTTTAAAATAATATGCATATTAAAACCTTTCCCGGGATGAGTATACTCTAAATATGAAGTTTGGTGGAGATCTATCCAGCCGTTTCGAAGTGATGGTGGAAAACCCATTCTGGTTTTCCTATAAACCCCCGTCTATTCAAAGATTTTAAAATGATATGCATATCGAAACCTTCCCCGGGATGAGTGTACTCTAAATATGAAGTTGGGTTGAGATCTACCCAGCCGTTTCGACGTGATGGTGGAAAAACCATTCTGATTTTCCTATAAACCCCCCGTCTATTCAACTATTTTAAAATGATATGCATGTCGAACCTTTTTCGGGATGAGTATACTCTAAATATGAAGTTTGGTTGAGATCTATCCAGCCGTTTCGACGTGATGGTGGAAAAACCATTCTGGTTTTCCTATAAACCCCCCGTGTATTCAAAGATTTTAAAACGATATGCATATCGAAACCTTCCCCGGGATGAGTATACTCTAAATATGAAGTTTGGTTGAGATCTATCCAGCCGTTTCGACGTGATGGTGGAACAGACAAACAGACAGACAAACAGACAAACAAACAGACACGAAACGTAAAAACCACCGATTCGGTCTTGAGTTGACCTAAAACGGATAAATATCTGAAAAATTGGCAAAACAGAAGAAATTACAGACAGCGGACCCCCTACAATTTTATTTATATAGATACGCTTGTCCTTGACAGGTTTTAGGGCAAATATTGTTTCTAAATCCCTGAACTGACTGGGGGTTTATACGAAACAGAAACAGGATTTTGCACTTCCACAAAATATACACAACCAACGTTAATTTAAATCTACCTGCCTTGGTAGAAATTAATTTCTAAACCTTTTTTCTCATGTGCATCATTTCGATACGAGGATTAATAAGGGAGATATCATTAACGGACCGTTTTTCTGTACAAGTCCCATCGGACTTAACTCACGAGCGGGTCCGTGTAAAGCGTATTCCTTACAACTTGAAAACTACTGAAGACATTCGAACCAAAATTTATATTTAGCATCCACCTGTCCAAAGGTAGGTTTTAAACGTAAATAACATTTCATGTTCCGGAATGGACTGGCGGTTTATAGGGAACCGAAATGGTGATTTTACTCTTCCACAATATATACAGAACAAGACCAACCTGACTGGAAATCGACCAAACGTGATGGAATTCCACCTCTAAACCTTTTTTCATGTGCATTTTTTCGTCAGGAGGATTAATAAGGGAGATACCATGAATGGTCAGTTTTGCAGGTTAAGTCCAGCGGACATAGCCACAAAGGTGTTTTACATGGAGCAGATTCCTTATCTATATAAATCAAATCGTAACGACTGTGTGCCACTACACTGACTATTTTGGCGAAATTTTCGTACAGCTTTCCGTTTAAGGGGTAATAATGACCATCTGTACAATTTTTGGTTTAGTTTCCTGAAAGTCCTAATTTTTAACCGCCTCGCCCAAAATCCAGATTGCGGCATAATCTGCCAGAAGAAAAAAAGAAGATAATTGAAATTTGACAAAATTATACGTTTTAGCCTGTAACGAACGGAGAACATGCTAGATTATTACATTTTTCACTTTTTATCCCCGAAGAATATCAAAATATGCAGGCAGTTTTAATGATGGTGCAGACCTTCGGAAATTCCTATCACATAACAGATTGCACAATCTCCGTTCAATTTGGAATGATCTACAAACTTTGATCTTATGACTTTTTGCCGTATCTGTATCCCTTTTACGCTTTATTTTTCTCTATTAATCGATGTTAAGTCAGTTTGGAATTTTCACAAGCATAATTCATACTTTCGATTACTTATATGAAATACAGAATCATCAAACTCTTCACGAAAATTGGCCCACCCAGTAGCCATATGTGAGCCAAATGCTATGTATGTAGCTGTCACATAATTATCCGAAAAGTAATGCAATGTGAGATAATCTTACAAAAACGTTACCCTGTTCCACGTTTCTAACTCAGTCTGGCCCTAGAATAGATGACATATCATAGGACCAGCCATTTAGGGCACTAAATCCGGCGTGTCTTTAGTATAATTCTTTGTCGATGTGACGTACGTTTAGTAGCAGTTAATCTGTAAATGAAGGTCTTCAATATTGTAAAAACGCATATACTTTCGTATGTCGATCTATATATATTCACTGATGTCGATTTGTAGCGATCGAGAAAGGGTGGGTCTGCTAATGTAATCAGTACCTCCCACACCGACTTTGACTGGCTGTATGAAAGGGCCCTTCTCCAACTCCTGTGTAACTGTCATTAGTAAGGAAGGTCTACAATTGTAATGAATAGTTCGCTTCTCGATTTGACTTGCGGAAGGCAAGTGAGCATGCAGTTTTGTGTAAAATTTCCCTACCCGATTGTGTTTGGCAGAAGGCAAGGGTGCCCGCCATTATAAACAAATGGCCTCATCTAAAATGTGACTGGCATTAGGCATAGTGGCCTGCTATTTTGATGGAAACTCACCAACTTGGTGTGACTGGCAGTAAGCTGGCTGGCAGTAGGAAAATCGGCCTGACATTATAATGATAACGGCACAACTCAATTTTGAATGGTGGTAGGGAATTTGCCTGCCATTATAATAAAATCTCCTCGACTGTAATCTGTTTGGGAGTAGGAAATGGGGCCTGCCATTGTAACGAACACTCCCAACTTGATTGTGACCGCGCAGTAGGCAATGGGGCCTCCAATTATAATGTAAACTTCCCAACTCGATTGTGAATGGCAGTAGGCAAGTGAGCCTGCCGTTATATCACAAATCCGTAACAAACACTTTACATTGGAAACAACGTATGGGGATATCCCCATGCTCTTTCTCGGATAACGCTAAGAGACATGCAATTTTAAAACAATCTTATTTACTGCATGTACACTATTTACTTCGATATTCGAATACAATGTTGAACACCGTAGCGAAGCACGGGTACATTTGCTAGTAAATAATAATAGCACAGATATTTGCCGATATATTTACATTTCAACACTGATTTATTATTGAAAACATTTCTTCATGCTGCGAGAAACGTAAAATTAATCAATGTCGTCGATTGTGCCGACATTAGAAATGCAGAAGTGCCCGGAAATTTTTAAAAATTGTAAGTCTTGGATAGTTCTATCGAAATAAGAAAACAAATTTTGGCAATCACTTTCGGCCTAAATACAGTCTAAAAACAGCCTAAAATCACCTTTTTTCTTTACTCGTTTTCTTTTTATTCAAATTCTAGCCAATTTTTTTTTATTTACAGAACTATTTCGGTAATATGTTCCTTGGTTCAATAACCTTAGGAGTTTTTCTTGATTTTTTTAAAAATGTCCACACCGAATGTAGTTATAAAGACTTATGTGAAACTCTGAATTTAGCACTCGTAGTGGTGGGGAAAGATAAATTGCTAATCTAATCGTCACAATAATGATGATTAAGAAAAGGAATAAATAAAGAAAATATTCTCATAATTTATTATCTAAAATTCGTAGCTCACATCCCTGGATGTTTGCAAAATTGAGTTGCTTGCGTGAAGGACTAGAACTATGGATTTTTTTATCTTTTAGTATATTTTAGTCATTTGTTGGACACATCAGCCCCTTGGTGAGCCAGTGTCTTATTTGAAGTAAATTCTGGCAAGCAGACACTAAGGTCAGCTCTAGGTGACACGTAAAACGAGAGGATGAAGAAAATATGAAACTGAGAGACTGAGCCCTGTAAAGTGTGTCTATTCCTCTCTTCCCTACCTACAGTATCTGAAAGACACACACAAACAAGATGCTGATGGGTCGTATAGTTATATTAGTTAGGTATACGTGTTCGTTATGTCAGATTAAACAACCTCGCCGCAACATCCCAATATCTGCTCGACAAGGTTCATATATGATGAGCACAGCAGTCCGTTCGCATCACCAGTTACAACTCCTGGAAGATATGCACGCGCACTTAACGGCAAGGACAGGCAAGTTGCCGACGTAACTCCTAGTGATTGCTGTGCAAGGGCACCTGTGCTTACACAATGTTTACAGTCTTTCTATGTTGATAGTATAGACCAGGGCCTCTCAAACGCCCAAATTCTCACGCGTGCAAACAGTGGAGCAGAGTTCCTTTCATAGTGCATCGGTCCCGCTCGGCTCGGCTCCGACCAACGCTTCGTCTCTGGGCTACTCGGCTAAGCTTGGCTCAACTCAGCTCAACTCAGCACGGATTAGGAGCGCTACGGAGCAAGTTAATAAGAGGGAGACAGGGGGAGCGAGCGATACAGGCGTGGGGCAAAAGAGAGACAGCGCAATTGCTCCAAATCGAAGAGTGGGGGTCTGCACTCCGGTCAACCAAGCGAAGTCGTCTTTTGCACTGTGCACAGTGCATGCACCATGCTCATGCACCCTGAGAGGCCCTGGTATAGATGAATAGAGAGAAACATTGGTAATATACCAAAGTAAAATTATTTCAATCGTCTTTCAGGAAAGCAGGTAAATAAATATATTTATTGCCATCTATATGAGGATTAAATTATTCACAGTTCTCTAAATCTGAATTATTTCATCGTATACGTTGTATTTTGTACAGTACTCTCCAATGTTTTAAACGCATTTTTGCCATTTCCAGATATCATCTAAAGCAAGTAACACAAAATGTTCCAGGCTTTGGTTGGATGAAATGTTCGATGATCCTTCTGTAGTCCTCCATTGAAGCAAGGCTTTTACCGTTCAGAAAATTCTGCAGACATAGATAATAATCTGATAGGGCGATTTCAGGGTAGTAGGGAGGTTAAGATAACACTTCCCAGCCAAAAGAGCGCAACTTCTGACGAGTTACAATGGACTCGCGTGATCTCGCGATCTCATTCCTACAAACCTAGGTCTTCTGAATCTTGCCTGACATATTAGCAAGAGTATTCAACAATTTCCTAACTATTCTTGCGATGCCAGAAGATAATGGAGGATGTCAGGACTTAACTGAATAATACACGGGCGCTTTCAGCTGCTTAGAGAACTGAAGGGTTCAAGGAGAAATCTTCGGTGACTATTTCACATCGTAGCGGATGCTGCAACGATATATTCAAGGAAAAATTCCATTATTATTATTATTATTATTATTATTATTATTATTATTATTATTATTATTATTATTATTATTATTATTATTATTATTATACCTCTTCTGGCAATAACTAACGTTTGTAGTGCAGTGTAACGTCTGCTGTGTACTAGAACAAAATTGTTACTTACATTGACCTGTTCTCAGTCTTAACTTTGGCTTTGACGATATGAAAGTGATTGAGGTATGAGGGACTTTAGTAATGCCATTCCTTACGCAGCCAGTCACTGTTATGAATGGTGTGAAAATGTTGTTCGTAGGGTCGATTGGTTGGTGCATTTCAGTGAGCTTGGCAGACTGATATGTAATGGCAACGTCTGGCTCAGTCAGGAAAGCAACGGGATACTATCTCACTATCCATTTCCCTAGTACGCTTCTTCAGTGAACGTTGGACCATCTACTGTATGATGGTTGACGGCAGAGCTTTTGCGGTCTGAACGGCTTTTGGGATGAGCGCTCAACATAAATACATTCTAATTATTACCGAGCAAGTTGGCAATGTGGTTAGGGACACGCAGCTGTGTGTTTGCATCCGTGAGATAGTACGCTCAAATCTCACTGTTGCCAGCCCTAAGGATGGTTTTAAGAGAATTCCCATTTTCACACCAGGCTATTGCTGGGGCTGTACCTTAATTAAGGCGCGGCCGTTTCCTTCTCACGTCTAGTCCTTTCTTATATGATGTGCGCCATAAGACCTACCGGTGTCTGTGTCGTTGCGACATAAACAACTTGTGAAATTATTATTATTGTTGTTCGTGTTGTTTTGAGGAGAACCAACTTTATTCGCCGAGGTATTCAATGGGGCCAAGCATCTATTCTTGAGGATATAGACTATTCTGACAATTTATGCCTGCTTCCCGAAGCTTTTCTGAGACGTGTCAACAAAATTATAGTCCATAAAACTGGAAGCCGGAACAAATGGACACATGACTAACCATATATAAATGAAGGAAATTCGAGTCAAACAATCAAATTCAGAGAACACTTCACTGGACGGAAACAGCATTGAGCAGTACTCTTACATGGATGTGAATAATGAAAAAATGGCCAAAGTGTTGAACAGCAGACTTCAGACCTTCCTGAACCACTGTTTCAGGAATATAGTTGGAATAAGGTGGCCTAAGAGGATATCCAATACTAAACTTTGGAAAATAACCAGTCAGACACCAATAGCGAAGCTGCTCAAAAGGGAAAGAGGTAATTGATTGGACACACCCTGAGAGAAGACCAAAATCATTTGCGAAGCAAGCTTTGGAGTAGAATCCATAGAGCCGGAGGAGACAAGGTAGACCACGAATGCAATGGAGAAGTTTGTAAAAAACAGTAAATAGTTTGCGCTGTAGTATATCATGATGTGTGATCCTACCTCTTGTAGATCTTTTCTACATCACTGAACCAGGCCCCTTTTGTCTTCTTGTCTTGGGAGTCGGAAAATTCTTGGTTGACCTTACAGATCGAATTCTTGTCACGTGACTATTTGTAGCAATCCTTCTTTTCCCCATCGTATCGGCTACCTTTTCTATATGGAAATAGAGCCCGTGGTTGCGGCGTATTTTATATTCGCATTTGTCCTTGATGGTGACCAAACTATTTTCCTCAAAATCGTTCTTTCCTTGATCTCAAGTTTCTGAGTATGACCTTCTGTTCATTGCAAGGCACTCCAATGCATAGAGGACCTCCGGACGATTGACTGTGCCGTACTGTCTGAACTTGGCGTTTAAGGATACTATTAAAATTATTATTATGATTAGTATGAACGTAGGATAGATCTACGTAACTCCTCCTTCCTCTGCTTGGTCTCTCGCACAAAATCCAACTGTCCGAAAAACGCGAATTCGGCACACTTTTCAATAATATCGAAACTATTAAAGCTAGCAAAGGTACTAAAAGCGATCTGGAAAAAGGAAGGTCCTAACTACTACCCAAATAGTTCTCAAAATCAGAAGGAGCGTCTGTGATTAGTGTGGGCATTTTAGGTGTGAAATTGTAGTTGGGCGTGTGTAATTCAATTAGCATAGTAGTTTGCAACCGCAACATGCTAGCACGTACTGAAAGATGACGTTCGTTTTATCTAGAAAAGATCTATCGATATCTGTAATAATCAGATCCAGGATTTTTAGGTAGTAATAGATTATAATGTGAAATAATTAGGATATTGGGAAGTATCTTCTAGGTGAAGCAATGTAGTGGGAGTAACATAAATTCTAGGGGTTCTGATGGGCTGAACCCCTAATCTTTATGCAAACCTCATAGCATAACCGTTTAGCAGATTAGTGTACTTGTTACTCGCTTCAGTAAGTTACCATTCTGACCTATTACTGCATAAACATCCGGGCTTTAGTAATTATAATCATCGTTGCTCCTGCGAAAACCGCTGTGTGATGACGTACGACAAATACTGACCCGCTGCACATATGTCAACAAAAGGGAAGATTCTTTGAAGTCACACTCACAATATTGAACCTCATATTACAGAACCAGCCGCCTTTGCAGTGTAGTGGTTAATGTGATTAGCTGGCAGTCCCGGCGGCCCGGGTTCGATTCCCGGCTCTGCCACGAAATTTAAAACGTGGTACGAGGACTGGAACGGGATACACTGAACCTCGGGAGGTCAACTGTGTAGAGGGGGTTCAATTCTCATTTCAACCATCCTCGAAATGGTTTTCCGTGTTTTCCCACTTTTCCTACAGGCAAATGCCGGGTTGGCACCTAATCAACGCCAAGGTCGCTTCCTCCCCTCTTCCTTGCCTATCCCTCCCAATCTTCCCCATCGCCCCACAAGGCCCCTGCTCAGCATAGCAGGCGAAGACGCCTAGGCGAGGTACTGGTCCTCCGCTTCAAAGTTTTACGCTCCAGAACACTGCCCTTGAGGTGGTAGTGGTGGCAACCCTCGCTGAGTCCGAGAGAAAAACCAACTCTGAACGGTAAACGAATTTAAAAAGGAAGATAACAGAACTTTCCCGACGAAAGTTCTAAAGTGAAATGTATAATGATATGCAATATAAACATCTTCCAAATATAACATAAATGAAATATATATACCAGGTGGCTCACGAACGCCGTACTTTCTACTTATAAATGTCCCGCGTGCAAAGATGATGTGTGGGATGTCTACCAACTTACTTTCACAGGAGCACTACTGCCAGCGGACAGCTTACGTCAGATTATGAAGAGATAAGAACCGCACTTTCGCTCGCAGCATGTCACTCAGCGCTACAAGTCTAATGCACCCCCCGTATTAGTAAGCCTCGTGTGCTATCTGCATATCGGCAATGGCTACTGTGTTCAGCAGTGACCAATGCACAGGCATTATGATAATCTGGACAACCTGGTCGGAATGCAGCCGAAGCTCCAAACAGACGTATGCCTTCTACACACGTATTTCGTCGAACAGTATTAGTTTTTGTTTCATACAAGCAACACTTTTTTTTCGAGTGGAATGTCTACACAAATATAAATTAATAAGTTATTACATTTCCTTTTCTGCATCTTTGGCGTGTTTACGAACAGTAGCGACGATTAGGCGGTGGGGCGAGGAGGGACAGTCGCCCCTCTCCCCATTTTGTAGAGTAAACATTACGTTTTTATTCCACTTTAGCCAGCTGGAACTAGGAATTATTTTTTTAAAAAAAGCTATTTGTACAAGCTTTGTTGTCTTACCTTCTAATTCTTTCCTTTATTTTCTATAATTCTTAACATAATTATTGGCGGAAATACGCACAAAATGCCGTTCATCCCGTCTAACCTATTTGTATAGCGCTACGGCAAGTAGTGGAGACTTTGCATGTGCTGTGAGGAAGAGTAGTAGGGGTACATATTTTTTGGCCAAGGTCGTGGACACTGAGTTATAATTCACCCACTTGCCACGCGCATTGGTCACTCTGGGAGTCTCTTTAATGTCCGATAGTTTCTTCGTGTGTATTCAAATACTAAATGAATTTGAATTGCATAATCTTGCCGTACTTTTATTTAACAGTACCGGGCGAGCTGGCAGTGAGATTTGGGGCGCGCAGCTGCGAGATTGCACCCGGGAGATAGTGGTTTCGAATCCCACTGCCGGCAGCTCTGAAGATGGTTTTCCATGGTTTCTCATTTTCATTCAAGGCAAATGCTGGGGCTGTATTTAATTAAGGCCAAGGCCGCTTCCTTCCCACTCCTAGCCCTTTCCTGTACCATCGTAACCGTAAGTCCTATCTGTGTCTGTGCGACGTAAAGCCAATTGTAAATAAAATATGCAATTGTAATTGTACTATCAACTAGGGATAATTCCAACGTTCCTTTCACTGGGCTAAATTATGTCTTTTGTGTTATGTTATTTATTAAGCAAATGCATTTAACCTGTCCCGTGGTTTGTTTGTGAAACATGGTGAAATATACAGCATTGAATAAAAATCTCAAATAAACTATTATTACAAATAAACCGCGGGGCATCTCAATTACATTTACATAACAAATAACATAACACAAACGAAAGAATTTAGTCCGGTGGACGTAAAGTTGGTATTATCTCACTGAAATTACATCCTCCTCCTGACCGCGTCCTTCTCCTCCTCCTCCCAGGGATAAAGAGTTAATGGGCTAAATGACTAATGGACTAAATGGAAAAAGGACTAATGGGCTAAAAGGCTCATAGGCTAAAGGGCAAAAGAGCTAATGGGATAAAGGGCTCCTGCTCTTCTTATCGCGCCCTCCTTCTCCTCCCCCTAGGGCTAATGGGCGAAAGTGCTGAAGAGCAAAAGGGCAAATTTAGGAGGAGTGCTTTCACCCTTTTGCCCTTCTGTTAAGACGTGACCCCTGGGTTTCATTCCCTGTCATTATTTTTCGGTTCAGCATTTTTCAATCATCTTGCATAGTAGCCCTCTCCTGCACAAGCTGCATGCTTGTAACCTACGAAAACAGATTGAAATATTATGTTTCCGAATCGAAATTTCAAGTTATTTATTTATCCGATAATTTGTTCGACTGCTAGGGGCTTCAATGTAAGCAATGTATTTCTTATAGCACTAGGCGTTCTGTTTAATTTCACTTTCCGTATGAGGTACATGCTTGTAACCCATGCCAACAGATTCAAATAGTATATTTCCGAACTGAAATTTCAAGTTACATGTTTATCCGATAATTTGTTCGACTGCTAGGGTCTTAAATGTAAGCAGTGTATTTCTTATAGCACTAGCGTTCTGTTTAATTTCACTTTCCGCATGAGCTACATGCTTATAACCCAGGCGAACATATTGAAAAAATATGTTTCCGATCCGATATTTCATGTTACATGTTCATGCGATAACTTGTTCCACTGCTAGGGGCTTAAATGTAAGCTGTGTATTTCTTAAAGCACTAGCGTACTGTTTAATTTCACTTTCCGTTTTTGCGATAAGGGAACAGGGTTTGAAACTGTTTTTCCACTGTAATTAAATCAGGTTTCGAAATCTATACAGAATTTTTTCTGGTGCATGTGTTCGCATCCCGCAAAATGTATATCCTTGAGGCAAAGGTATCCCCTGCAAAGTAGTAAAATAATTTTATCTGCAGTGATTAAGAAGTATGTCGGATGGTGATATACAGCATTTGCAATTCTATGTGTGCGCGCTGATTGCATAAGAGTGCGATTGTATCAACAGAGAGATTAATCTCATAATGTTTTGCGTTATAAGTTTTTCTGTTCTGAACACTGATAGCCAACATGTTTCGTCTTGTTCTAAAATCAATTCTAGTATTTGCTAATTGTAACTTGTCTTGATGAATAGAAGCATATGGCACAGTAGCGATAAAAGTTTCCTGTCTAAGAGTCAAGATGTTTTGTCTCGTCGGATAAAGACATACAGCATGTCAATTCTATGTTTTTACAATTGCATTCTGTTACTACATTGAACCTGTTTTGTCTTGTCGGATACAGCATTTGCTTATCCTACAATATTTCTGCATGCTGAAAATGGTATTACCTTCTCCTTACCGCCTCCTCCCCCTACCGCTTTCTCCTCAATCGAAAAACATATGCGACGAGGGCAATGCTACATAACGTAAGCATATTTGTTTGTGTTCAATTCAGGAAAGCATCTCTCTGTAAGAGGAAGGATGGGGCTAACCTCAGTAACTGTAAAGAGGTGTTATTTTGCCAGGAGGAGGAAATCTTTTACAAGGAAGAGGAGCCTTTTAGCCCCTTTGCCAGGAAGAAGAGTTCTTTTGCCGTACAGGTAAAGAAGAGCCCTTTCGCCCTTTTGCTAGGAGAAGGAGGACCCCTCCTGCCCATTAGCCATTTTACCCTACAGATAAGGAAGGAGTGTCCTTCCTGCCCCCATTCGCCCTTTTGCTAGAAGGAGGTGCCCTTTCGCCCTCTTGCTAGGAGGAGGTACCCTTTTGCCCTACAGATACGCAGGAAGTGTTCTATTTGCCCATTTGTCCTTTTGCTAAGAGGAGGCTTCCTTTTGCCCTTTTGCTATACGGATGAGGAGGAGGAGGGTAGCCTATGTATAGCAGCCATTTTGTGCAGTAGCCCCCTGGGCAAGCTTTCTCCATAAGAGCCTGTGTATACCCGCCATCTTGTGCAAGCGCCCTTTAGCCGTTTCCTAAGAGCAGCCGTCATCTTGCACAGTAACCTCCGACCCACGTTCTAGGAGTTAGCCTCATAAGAACCTGTGTATTTCCGCCATCTTGCGCAGTAGCCTCTAACCTAGCTTTCTCCATATAAGCCTGTGTATAGCTGCCATCTTGCACAAGCGTCCCTGGCCATCATCTTTCTCCATAAGATCCCATGTATAGTCGCCATCTTGTGCAATCGCCTATGGCCGTCTCATAAGAGCCTATGTATAGCCACCATCTTGCGCAAACGCCCTTAGGCCGTCTCATAAGAGCAGCCGCCATCTTGCACAGTAGCCTCTAAGCAAGCTTTCTCCATATAAGCTTGTGTATAGCCGCCATTTTGCATAAGCGCCCTTGGCCGTCCCATAAGGCCCCATATATAGCTGCCATCTTGTGCAGTAGCCCATGGACGGCATCTTTCTCCATAAGAGCCTATGTATAGCAGCCATATTGCGCAAGCGCCCCTAAGCTGACATCATTCTCCATAAGGGATTAGGTATAGCCGCAATCTTTGTGCAGTCACCCATGGTCGTCATCTTGCTCAATTGCCCCTTTGCCTTCTCATAGGAGCCTATGTATAGCAGCCATCTTGTGCATTTAGATAGCCGCCATCTTGCGCAAGCTCCCTTGGCTACCTCATAAGTGCTTATGTATAGCAGCCATGTTGCGCAAGCGCCCTTAAGCTGTCTCATTAGAGCCTAAGTATAGACGCCATCTTGTAGAATTAGATAACCGCCATCTTTCTCAAGCGCCCTTGGCCGTCTCATAAGAGCAGCAGCCATCTTGCGGAAGCGCCCTTAAGCCGTCTTATAAGAACCTATGTATAGCAGCCATCTTCTGCAATTAGATAGCCCCCATTTTACGCATGCGCCCTTACCGTCTGCTATGAGCAGCAGCCATCTTGTGCAAGCGTCCTGAAGCTGTCTCCTAAGGAGCTGCGTATAGCCACCATCTTGTGCAATTTGTTTCGGGAAGGGCATCTGGTCGTAAAACTGAGTTTAGGCTCCTCCATTCGGTTCGGTGTGCTCTCTTATGCTAATCTCCATTGCCCTACTACTCAAAATAACGTCTCGAGAATACCAATTGCCCTACTACTCATGAAGGCGTCGGGAAGGGCATCAGACTTAAAACTGAGGTTAGGCCCCTCCAAGATAGCGGCTTGCTGTCTTGGGCGTGAAAAGTAAGGTTAAGCCCCTCGAAGATAGCATCTGAGAAGTTAAGCCTATTCTCTTAGGCGTCAGTAAGGGCATCTAGTCGTAAAAGGTATGTTAGCCCCTCCATGAGGTTAGGCTTGCTCTCTTACGCGTAAAAATTAAGATTAAGCCCCTCCAAGATTGCAGATGTGAGGTTAAGCATGCAGTCTTAGCCAGCATAGTCAATGAACTTGCCAGAGGTCAATGAGAAGGAGGTCTCTCCCGAGAGCCGGAGGAGGATTCGGTTCCAGAACCCGTGAAAAGTATTTACTTTTGTCGACTATTATCATTCCACGCCGTCGCTGAAGTGACAGCCTGATACACTGGACGTGACAGAGCCTGTGTACAACTAAATTCGAGACTGCCGAGCGTCACTAGCTGCAAACGCGTACAATTGTCTTCCTGCATGCGTGAAGCCTATGGGGTAGATAAGCTGTAAAACACACAACAATCTCCAATCGGGTTGTAGGAGATAGATTTTACAACTTTTATAAGAGCAGAGTCTAGGCAGGGATACAAAATTGTTGCAAAACTTGCACCTTACACATTCACCTTCTTCAAACACATACACAACGTCATTGATAGGTATTTCATGCCCGAATGACCTGCGCAGAACCTTGGAGAGAGCCTTCGCCCATTTTGATTATTATTAGCGATATTTACATTTATTGATTATCGATTATCTTCCAGTTAATCTTACTTGTATTTAGTCCTAAGGCTTGTCGTTGCCATAAAATTTCTCCAGATGGTGAGATTATGGGCAGTTTTCTTTATTGTTTTGTAATTATTTGCGCCCGTCTGCACCAAAACGTGTTTTATGAACGTTTTCCTTGGACTTCTTTTTGGTTTTTTTCTAGTAAAGTACTCCTCTGCTATAATGTTTATAATCTGTGACTGTTGTATGGCACAGCCCCACCATAACAGCCGTCGGTTTTTAATTGTTTCGAGCAATGATTTCTTCTTTTTCATCATTTTGTAATACATGGGAATGTGTTACTTCTGTCATCCAGGGATTTTAAATATTTGTCTTAAGCACCACGTTTAAAATATTCACACGTTTCTGATATCGCTTTTATTTAACATCCATGTTTCTGATGCATATGTCCTACAATAGCTAGACTTTGAGCAATGGAATTGTTAATCTGTCGAGAACGAAGAAAGCTGGGTCAAATCTTTGTTGAAGATGAACTATTCACGTTATTATCTGCCGTCCTCGGAGCCCCGGGTTCGATTCGCACCACTGTCAGAAATTGCAGGAGGACTAGTTTGTGCTTTGTATGGTAGATGCAGCTCACCTGCATTCGGGATGTTCCTGTAAAAAGCTGCACTACCTCGGATGAGGACAAGAGTTTACCCTATTTTATTAATTCAAAATAATGAGGGAATATAAACACTACGTACATGTTTTGTGCTATTATCAACCTAGAAACCATTAATTCGCCCGTCTTTCTGTCAATCCTTCAGTTAACTCGAAAAATCAGAAACACTTTCACATATAAAATACTCTCTTGAGAGTTCAAATGGTACATTGTTACCTTACGACCACTGCTTCTACCAGATATGGAACTATTTGCGCTATAACATAATGTGGGCTAACACACCGACTCATGAATCTCATGTCTTTTATCAGAGCTTCAGCAGTTTTTGTAAGTCCGATAATGGATTATATGGGATTGATTCACAGAGTAATCGGACGTGTCAGGAATTGCGTGAGTATTCAATGAATCAAACATATTCACTCTCCTGCAAGGGTTATTTGTTCAAGTACTGCGCTGAGATTATAGTTCCCGGTGTATAATGAAATACTACTCCACAAAGTTTGCTTAATACCTCCCTACAGTGTCTTTCTGATGCGATGTCAAGTACCCTGGAGTAAAGGAGACTCCTAAAAACAATAAAAGAAAATCTCCCCTCTTTGAGTACGTTATACGAAATAGTAAATTTAGAGCTTAGTGTGAAATCGACGAAACTTCTTCTAGTTCCGTGTCCGTCATGAACGTTGACGATCATTCTGACTACCACTGAGCGGGATAGTGAGATGACTGTCCCAACAGCAGTCTCAGGGTCTCCAGTCAAAATACACGGGGTCACTGACGACCTCTCTTCCCTTAGATCTCTTCTTGTATGATGATTTGTAAAAAAATGTTGGTTTCCGGGTGGCCTCGTGATGATATCGAATTAAGAGAGCTTCTTGATGTCAACAGCCCTGCAAAGTTCTCTTCCTTTACACACCCTGGTTGAAATCACGTCATTCCGTGTTCTTTCTACCCAGCTGATGCGAAGTATGTCACGGCAAACGCACATTTCAAATGCTTTCAATCTTTCCGTCGTGTCCCTTTCCACAGTCCAGGATTCGACTCCGTACACCACGAGGAAGAACACATTAGCACCGTTTGATTCTAAATGGCTAATTCGATGACAATTATCTGCTACAGAGCGCTTGGTGGAGAGTTATACAGCCAAACGAGCCGAAAGTATGCAGTTACATTAAGATGTGTTTGTTTTTGCAAGGAAATACATCTTCACCTAACTCTCCTTCACTTTCATCAAAACATATATCATATTTTCCATATGCTAAGTTCACATGTAGAAATGGTGGTATATGACACATAGGTTTCTTTAGTCAATGAATTGCTCAGAGGGTACTCGATCGACTTAGAGAAAGTTTTCAGTTTGGTAAATACACTGACTGACAGAGCAAATGCAACACCAAGAAGGAGTGGTCAGAACTTTATGCCAATTGCAGGGTAGACTGACGTCACTGAGGTATGCTCATGATGTGAAATGCGCCGCTGTGCTGCGCACGTAGCGAACGATAAATGGGTCACGGCGTTAGCGAATGGCCCACTTCGTACCGTGATTTCTCAGCCGACAGTCATTGTAGAACGTGTTGTCGTGTGCCACAGGACACGTGTATAGCTACGAATGCCAGGCCGCCGTCAACGGAGGCATTTCCAGCAGACAGACGACTTTACGAGGGGTATGGTGATCGGGCTGAGAAGGGCAGGTTGGTCGCTTCGTCAAATCGCAGCCGATACCCATAGGGATGTGTCCACGGTGCAGCGCCTGTGGCGAAGATAGTTGGCGCAGGGACATGTGGCACGTGCGAGGGGTCCAGGCGCAGCCCGAGTGACGTCAGCACGCGAGTATCGGCGCATCCGCCGCCAAGCGGTGGCAGCCCCGCACGCCACGTCAACCGCCATTCTTCAGCATGTGCAAGACACCCTGGCTGTTCCAATATCGACCAGAACAATTTCCCGTCGATTGGTTGAAGGAGGCCTGCACTCCCGGCGTCCGCTCAGAAGACTACCATTGACTCCACAGCATAGACGTGCACGCCTGGCATGGTGCCGGGCTAGAGCGACTTGGATGAGGGAATGGCGGAACGTCGTGTTCTCCGATGAGTCACGTTTCTGTTCTGTCAGTGATAGTCACCGCAGACGAGTGTGGCGTCGGCGTGGAGAAAGGTCAAATCCGGCAGTAACTGTGGAGCGCTCTACCGCTAGACAACGCGGCATCATGGTTTGGGGCGCTATTGCGTATGATTCCACGTCACCTCTAGTGCGTATTCAAGGCACGTTAAATGCCCACCGCTACGTGCAGCATGTGCTGCGGCCGGTGGCACTCCCGTACCTTCAGGGGCTGCTCAATGCTCTGTTTCAGCAGGATAATGCCCGCCCACACACTGCTCGCATCTCCCAACAGGCTCTACGAGGTGTACAGATGCTTTTGTGGCCAGCGTACTCTCCGGATCTCTTACCAATCGAACACGTGTGGGATCTCATTGGACGCCGTTTGCAAACTCTGCCCCAGCCTCGTACGGACGACCAACTGTGGCAAATGGTTGACAGAGAATGGAGAACCATCCCTCAGGACACCATCCGCACTCTTATTGACTCTGTACCTCGACGTGTTTCTGCGTACATCGCCGCTCCCGGTGGTCCTACATCCTACTGAGTCGATGCCGTGCGCATTGTGTAACCTGCATATCGGTATCGGTTTGAAATAAACATCAATTATTCTTCCGTGCCGTCTCTGTTTTTTCCCCAACTTTCATCCCTTTCGAACCACTCCTCCTTGGTGTTGCATTTGCTCTGTCAGTCAGTGTAAATGGGCATTCAGATAAGAAAATCAATGAAGATTATCAGAGCAATAATTGAAAATACATATTCGGAATTTAAATGTCTATGTGGGTGAAAGACGGGATAGTGTTTGGGGAGGAATTTTCAAAAACTGGGTTTCAAACAGGATTGTTAATTATAATCGATATTGTTTATTAATGATATCCTACAATAGCAAGACATTGAGCAATGGAATTGTTAATCTGTAGAGAACGAAGGAATTTTGGGTCAAATCTTCGTGGAAGTTGACCTATTCACATTAACCTGTAAGGATGATCGAGACATTCTCCAACGTATCCATCATTCTCCGTTCGGCTTGTATGACCGCACCACCAAAGACGTTCTACGCATACAGATTCATTAGTAGAGTTTATACTTAGCTTAACCTTTAACTCATCATTTGGAGTACCACCCTATCCCCATTCCTGTTATTGTTCTCACTTGTTTCTTCCAGCAATTTATGACTACCTTCATACCACTTACTTCCAGCTTTTGAATAAGATATCGTAACTCCACCTATCGTCTGCTCCCGTCTGAAAACAGGCCAATCTTAAAATGTTTTCAATCGGAAGCTTACTTCCTACTTCCAGGATGCCATTGACGGCAACTCTTCGCTCTCTGCGTTACCTTTACTGTATTTTCCTTTAATTTCACTTTCAATACAATCATCCTGGGAGAATACACAGTCTAAATACTTGAAATGATCTACCGGTTCCTGTTTTGTATTCCACCTGATATTGGTTTCTTCCATAACAACACGATTTGATATTTGAAGTGCTGATTTTCACGTTTTATTCTTTTTAAATTCAGTAGTCTCTGAATTCATAATAATAGGAATAATTGGTAATACGTGCAATATGAGTCCTGTGTGGAGAGTGTCCTGGAAAATAATAATATTGTTCGGCAGGCGGTGTGCTCTAAGTTGTTTGTTATTCTGTACACATCTAACATTATACACGCTCGCTTTCCATTTGCACATAGTTTACAGCCAGCAGCGGGTGGGACACCAGTTCCATACATAGTGAGATGATTTCGTCTATGTAAATCACATCAATCAAACTATCATCTCTGATCAGCATTTAGGGCTGTCGCTAACGTGGGGAATTACCTATCAACTGTTACATAATATTTTCTTAAATGATCTGAAAGTTCTAAATTTAGCCCTTGATAAATTACTGCAGTTCATAATTCCTCTTCCTATAAAGGAATATTTGCTCAAATTCGTCCTCTTGACTTCCGACTTCATATTCATTTTTATTTAATCGTGCCGAGGTTTTTCCAGATTTTTCAAGTGACATAGAATGGCACACAGAAAACATTTTGACAAAATATCATCAATATTTGAACAAATAAATCAGACTAATCTTAAACATTGACCACCGTAAACTCCATATAGGCTAAATTATCTCGAAGAATCGAGACGGAATATTTGATTATTGAGACAACTATTTCATTTTCCTGATGACAGTTTATATTTCTGCCACCATGTCACAAAAGATTTCGGAATAGTCCCCTCGCTCAAAAAGAAGAGTTCAGTCACAGTAATGCTGTAAGATTCAAGGAGGAAGAGGATGGTTGGATGATAAATACTATTGTTCTCATTCTCCACATCAGTCGGCTGAGGGACTGAATATTCAACGCGTAAGGTAAGAGCAATAATTTCTGATTCATTCGCCCGTCTATCGATCGTTATTATGTCAATCACCATATAACTATTATATTTCTAAAAACGCCACTCTACTAATGTCATTCCACGTTCTCACTCCACTGACAGTTTTAAACATGCCGCTAAGTCGAGCAGCTCCTTTCCTTATTCCCAGTTCTTCCCAGACCAAAGTTTGCAAAATTTTCTAAACACTACTCTTTTGTCGGAGCTCGCCAAGAAGAAATCGTGCTTCTTTCTTACGGGTCTTTTTAAGTTCTCGAATCTAGCAATACTAGTGACAGTCCCATGCTCTGGAACCTCACTCTAATTGTGGTCTTACCAGTGCCTTATAGGTTCTCTTCTGTATATTCTTACTACAGCCCACAAATTCCCTCATAACAATTTGAAGAAATTGTAACCTTATTTATGATCCCAGCTATGCGATTACCCGACTGAAGAAATGTCCTTATATTTACACCCAGATACATACATTGATCTCCATGATGAGAGTCTAATGGCCGTCGTTTACGTGTTAGTAACATTGTTACATCATTGTAATCATAGAAATGATTGTCAGCAGAAGTGATCAGTTGAGATCAGTCAATCATAGTAATGTTATTGTTCATGGATTTTACGGTTTCCTCCACTGCGAAAAAAATTTCAATACACGTTTCATCCTTTCTAATATAAAATATAATACTTAAGAAATAATATAGGAATAAATCATTTTTTTTACAATTAGATATTCAGTAATTTTTGAATGTTATTGTAAAATGTCAAATATACCAATTGCTTGAAAATATATACAATTTTTCTGAAGGAGAATGGATCGTCATAGAATCGACTAGTTTTGATAAAACATATAGCGACAGCATCGACTATTTTCAAATCATACTTTATCCCTAAGCTTTCAGGCAAAATATTGTAGTATGTGACGGAATATGTGCTTTATTTTTGCCCCTTGGCCTAGCAAGTTTGATACAACCTGTGGATCAGGGCGTTTTGGAATGTCTAAAGCAAAAGTATCGGCACCGCCTATTACATGCACTTCTGGAGGTAACAGAACGTGAGGAAAACATCACGAACTTCCTCAAACAGATAACCATGAGGGACATAGTGTACTGGTTAGCACGATCATAGGACGAAGTGAAGCAAAAGATACTCACGAAATCATGGAAGAAGATTTTAGGAAGTGCTTTGTCTGCCGACAGTAACTCCGATGAGAGCAGTGATGAAATACCAAATTTGTCAGATCTAATATCACAGATACCCGTATGTAATGATGCTAGTGAAATCGAAGTTACGAATTGGATGAAAGTGATGAACGGTATGAACTTACCGTACAGACGAATCAATTATTGAAATGTTGAATGAGCTAACAGAACATAGCTAGAAAGACGTTATAGTAGAGACGGCACCAAATATGTCTCATAGCGCGGGTCACACTGTGTTCGAGGTGGCACTCAGCTACGTAGAATAATAACCAGAGGCAACACGCTTTGACATACTGCTCCTCAAGCGATGGCGTGACATTTCTGCACAGAAACGATGCAATATTCAGAAACAGAAGTTAATTAAGAACGTTTTCAAAAAATATGCTTAACCCATGCAATAACACTGTAAGAAATGACAAATACAGGACCTTGTTTCCAATCATTGGCGATATTTTTCACGATTTCACCTATGTTTCTCCGTGTAGCTCGAGTTATTAAGAATCCGACGTACCTTCTCCCCCAATTAACTTGGATTATCGAGACTCTACTGTATATACTTTTTGAGAAAAACGACAAAGACAGAACTCGGTCAGTAATTCCTGATTTTACACACAGATGTTACACAACTTCCTGCAGCCGTAACTCAAATAAGAAGGGAATCTGACTCTGTGGTTCCAAGAGCATGGTGTCACTGCACACACATAATAGCATTAATGACCCTCCTAACAGGAATGTTTCAAGTAATCTCTTTATAAGGAGACACTCCGTGGCGAACCCGTTTCCCTGATCTCGCACCTTGCAATTTCCTCCTTTAGGCATACCTAAAGGCTCAAGTTCACTAACGTAAGCCCCGACAACGGACGACCTTAAAGTCGGCATCCTGCAAGGAACCGAGGCAATATCACCAGACGTGACCAGGAAAACAATGCGTTACTTCATCGAGAGACTTCAGACCTGAACGAAAAATAACTCTTGGCATTTGGAGGAAACCATTCTCAAATCCAAGTGATGGTGAACGTGTATGCGAAGTAAATAGCCTGCTCTTTCAAACTGTGAATTAAAATATTGAATAGCTTCTAATGTCGTTTTGTTGTTTATAGTTAAAAATCGGGAGTTTTTCTGCCGTAGCCTGAATTCGAAATTAATTTGCGATATAATTACACGATAACATATTTACTTGTCTTTTTATGGAATTTGATGAAATGCTTCAATATCACTTACAGAACATTCCTTGTCACTGAATATTAGTTTCCCTCAAAGTGTCCGCCTTGTTAAATTGAGCAGGAAAATTGTAGTCCTACCTGAAATATTACCCAGAGCAGAGATAATTCCTCCTACGGTCCACATAGTGTATATTATTTTTAAGTTTTCAGACTCAGAACAACGGTATATCATATATTCACAGAAAATATTTAATTCAGATGGATGATGCTACGGAACAGAAATATTGCAAAAATTCTTCCTTTGAGATGAAGGGGCTTGTCTCCTGAGTGAACAGAATTCCACCTGTCGGGTCGCTCGCAAAACTTTCTTAGGAAATATGTCAGTAATGGGAGCAGAAACAAAGGAGCACGGTGACGCTAGGAGGAGTCCAACTCAATAAAGTCGTATTCATCTCTTTTCGTATACATTTTAACAAGAGTACTGTTGGCCGAGCCTTGTTAACATTTTAACCTTTTCCTTTGTGAAGGTATATCAATACGTACCTTGTTTCAGCTCACCTACAGAGAAGGCTACGTTAAATAAACGTGCGCCACCCATTCTTACTGAAACAGAAACGTTGAGAATAATAAACACAATGTTCTTCATTTAATTACCTGTTGAATGGCTGACGAGTGCTTTTGTCTTTCGAGAAGTCCTTTGCTCTTTCTTTTACAAATAAATGAATTATGTTATTACAAAGGTCCTAATTCATCATTAGTTCTATATGCATATGACACCACACTTTTAAATCCAGCCAAGTCAGTCAGTCGAGTTGCACCCTTTCAGTCCCAATGTTGTTTTAGGTTAACATGATATTCAGTACATACATACACTAAGCTTATTAATTTCCCCAAGTCCCAATATTGATCTAAATTAACTACAGGCGTAAGCTTCGATAATCATCAAACCAGTAAACACGTGGCAGGAAATCCTAATAATATTTATCTTAAATAAAAAATCAGACAATGATGCACTCCATGGTCATCGAGGATTATACCTTGGTGTTTATTTTCTGCATTTTATAAGTGAGAGTGTGTTGCACTAGGAGTATATTTGTTTTGTTTTGTGTAAGAAACATTCAAAATACCCTTTATACCATCTATATAAATACAATTGTAGGGATTCCGCTGTCTGTAATTTCGTTGTTTATTTTTTTGCCAAATGTTCGGATATTTATCCGTTTTAGGTCGACTCAAGGCCGAATCTGTGGTTTTTATTTTCCGTGTCTGTTTGTTTGTCTGTTGTCTGTTCCACCATCATGGCGAAACAGCTGAATAGATCTCAATCAAACGTCACATTTAGAGTATACTCATCCCGGGAAAGATTTTGATATCGTAAAACCAGAACAGTTTTCTTTCATTTTCTCTTAAACTGTTGATTTTCTGTAAAATCCGTGGACTGTATATCAAACATCACTTCATTATGAAAACTTTTTTCTGTTCATAATTTAGCTTATTCTTCAAATGACGGAAAAAATTACTATATTCTGCGGGTATCATGCTCTACACTGAGTGATCGGCAGACCGACAACAAACCTACGGGTTACCATGGCAACGTCCCTGACTACTTGCCAACAGGGAAGCAGCATACTGCCATTTTCGTCATCATTCCTGTAAACTCGTGGTTGTTCCTTGTGTAGAAAGCAAGAGAGACGTCAATCGGCCATTCTGTGGGGTATTGGCGGAATATCGTTAGAGGTTATAACCGTCCTCGAATAGCTTTAGGAATAATACCATAAGCCATCTTCTTATCTGTTTACCTAAGAATCCCTGCGCCTGAATTTCTCCTTTGTTTCCGCTTTCTTATATCGGTAACTCATAACTTCATAAGTTATTGAGGGGACATATGATTTTCAAAAACATCCAGTTGGTATTTACACATTTGTCCTATCCGGCTGTCATCAGATATAATCCCATTTTCTATTAATTTCAACTTTCTTGACTGTATTACTTTCTTCCTTAATTACTCCGCATGTATGGGAGTGGAGATCCTGAAATCTGGAAACTCTTTCGTTTGAGGAAAATTCCAAGCTATACAAATATATAATCTTCGGCCCCGGAAAATATCGAAATACGGATGCAATTTTAATGATGGTGCAGACTTCGTTTTGGTATAATTGGTGGCTAAACGGTAAGTCGTATTACAAAACAGGTAGCACAATCTCCGTTCTATTTGGAGGGATCAACAACTTTGTTCTTATGACTTATTGTCCTGTCTCGATTGTTGATACGTTAGATAGCACTTCATTTCTCGATTATAATCAAATTTTTCGAACTCGATTGTGATTGGCAGTAGGAAATGTGGCCTTCCTTTATCCTCAAAACTTCCTCAATGCCTACGTTATAACAGAAACAACGTATTCTGAGCTTCCTGATTTGTTTCTAGGACAACGCTAAGAGGCATGTAATTTAATTTCATCCAACTCACTGCCTTTACAGTAATGTACGGAGGAATGCGTATACAATGTAGAACACCGTAGCAAAGCACGGGTACATTTGCTAGTCATCATCATTAGTCGTTGTGCTCATTACTGAGCGTCGTGACCTCATAACTCCATCATTTCCTTGTTGCAACCTTGACAAGATGTCTCCATCCCGAGCGGTTTTCACATTTCGTTAATATGACCTGAAGTGGTAGCCCAGTGATCTTCTTCGCCTGATCTATCCATCTGCTTGCTGCTGTTCTTCCTCGTGGTCTACTGCCTTCAATTTTGCCTTGTAAAATTACCTTTTCCAAGTTCTTTCTATCTCGTCTTAAAATGTGGCCAAGGAACTGGAGGTAACGTTCACTCACACGGGAAGATAGGCGTTTCTTGATGCAGAGTTCGTCCAGAATGGAAACATTAGTTCTTTTTTCTGTCCAGGATACACGTAGCATTCTCCGCCAACACCACATCTCAAAGGCATCAATGCGCTTTTTGTCTTTAGCATTCACGGTCCAGGTCTCACAGCCGTACAAAAAGACGGAGAACACTAGTGATTCTACTAAGCGCATCTTCGTGGCTTTTGATATTGCCCGGTTCAGCCAGATCTTAGTAAGTTTAACCATTGCAGCACGACCTAAGGCAATACGTCTTTTTAGCTCTTTATCACAGCTTCCTGTGTCATTGATGACAGACCCCAAGTATACAAATTCCTTAACTATATCCAGGTCCTTTAGGTATCCCGTAAGTTGGATTTCACCTTGCCGATCAACTACCAATAGTTTGGTCTTTTTGATGTTTATCTCTAGGCCATACTGAAGACTAGTGTTCTTCACTCTTGTAAGCAAGTCATGAAGTTCTTCTTCACTACCAGCGATGAGGGAAGTGTCATGTGCAAAGCGCAGGTTATTAATTCTTCTGCCACCAATCGAAATTCCACCATTCCAGCCATTGAGAGCTCTTTTGATGACACACTCTGAATAGATGTAGTAGAGTCGAGGTGATAATATACAACCTTGCCTTACTCAATTTGTCACATTGAAAATGCCTGAGAGATCACCATCCACCTTTATGGTTGCTGCGTGGTTTTTATACAGGCTTTTCAGTAACGATATTAAGTCCAGTGGAACCCCAAATTCCTTTAACACCTGCCACAACTTGTCCTACATAACACAATCAAAGGCCTTTTTGTAGTCCAGGAAGCAAATATAGGCAGGGACACAAAACTCGCGACATTTCTCAGTTATCTGTCTCATGTTCAGGATAGACTCTCCTGTTTGTTCTGCGGATATCTGAGGTTGCAGGAATGGTTTTAGGCGTTGATTTATTATGTAGAGCAGAACTTTGCTTGCATGGGATATTAATGCGATAGTACGATAATTGGATCAATCCCTTATAGACCCCTTTTTGTGAAGAGGGATTAGTATTGATGTTGTCCAGTCCTTGGGCCATTCACCAGTTTTCCACACCATATTACATACCAAATGTAAAACACGCATGCCCTCCTCCCCCATCACTTTCAGCATTTCTCCCGAAATACCATCCATACCTGGGGCTTTGTTGTTCTTCAAATGATTGACAGCATTCACAATTTCAGTTAATAAAATATCAGGTTCTTCTTCATACCTCAAAGAAATTTCCTGTTCGGCAGAATTATTTCCTTTGCAATACAGCATTTCACAGTATTGTTTCCACCTCTCTATTGCTTTGTTCTTATCAGTAATGAGGTTGCCATCTTCATCTTCAATCACCCATGTGCGTGGTTTGAACTCATGGGTAATGCTGTTGACTTTTTTACAAAGTTCAGGTGTTTGATTCAGCCTATGGTGTTGGTCTATTTCATCACAAATACTGGTGAGATAGCGTGTCTTGTCAGTTCTGCAATTGCGCTGTATTTTGCGGCAAAGTTCACTGTATGCTTCTTCGTCTTGTTTGGATTGAATGCCACGTTTCTTCAGTGTGCTCCGCTCTTCTATCAGCAATAGAGTGGTGTTCGATTTCCAGGGGTGCTTAGCTTGTGAAGAATTAGTAAATGGTTCAGGGAGAGAAGAGTTAATGATTGACTTGAGGTTATCCCATGTTTGGGAGGTTGATCCTTCCTCCTGTACTTGCTGGAGTTTTGGCCTTATTCTTTCTCCAAAATCTTGGAGAGCCTTTTTATCAGTAACGCGAACTTGTGTCACTCTCTTCTTCTTGGTCAGTTTCAGTTTGATCCGCATTTTCATGGATAGCATAATGTGGTCACTACCTCAGTCTGCTCCAGGATAGGTTTTGCAATCCAGTACAGAAGTCCGCCATCGTTGCCTCACCAAAATGAAATCAATCTGATTTCGAACCCTGTCGCCAGGAGAAATCCATGTGTATCGACGCCGTGGGTGATGTTGGAAGAGGGTACTGCAGATAGACAGATTATTGCCAACAAAAAACTCCAGTAGACGCTCATCACGCTCATTTCTCACACCTAGACCGTGCCATCCAACCACATGTCCCAAATGATTATCTTCAATAGTCTCGCCTATCTTCGCATTAAAATCACCCTGAATGACTAATATTTCCTTCTGAGGAATCTTTCTGATGGTGTGTTCCAGCAACTCGTAGAATTCATCGATTTCATCATCCAGTGCACCTGCAGTAGGAGCATAAACCTGAATGAAGTTGATCCTACACGGAGAAGCATTCATCTTAATGGAGATGATTCTGCCAGAGACAGGCTCATATCTGACGACAGCACTGGCTAGTATTTTGGGAATCACTACAGCGACACCATTCCAACTGAGATCCTCATTTCCAAAAAATATATGGTGTCATCCGAGTGAGTGACAAAGTGGCCACAACCTTTCCAATGTGTCTCGCTGAGTCCAAGTATGTCCAGATCATGTACGCTCATTGCTCGTTCAACGATAGCCAGTTTTCCTGTCTGTAAGAGACCTCGTACATTCCAGGTTGCAAACTTTCTAACTACGCGCAAAGTTGGTTTGGATTTATTTGCATGTTCAGATGCTCCTCTCAACCATGTCCCCCGCCCCCCCCCCCCCCCCCCGTAGATCCGAAAGGGAGACTTACTCCGGACACTGATTTATGATTGAGTAAAGCCATGAGGTTGTCTTGGGAAAATTAACAGTGGTGGTTTCCTGTTGCCTTCCACTGACCCCCAATTCCACTCTGCTCACCGACCCAGCTTCCCGCTGGGGTTGTTACCCAACCTTCCACTGGGTTTCTTGGCTTAACAGGGGCACCACGTGCAGGGGCACCTCCATTTAGCCAGAGTCTCAAGGTGGTCGCAGAGACTCTCCCTAGGTCAGTTCCCAGTTCCCACATTTGCTAGTATATAATTAAATTTACAAATTTTATTGATATTGAGGTTTTTTATTGTTATTAATCTAAAGCAACGTTCGTACTCAAGAGGTAAATTGTGTTACCATATCCTAACCTCAAAACAATCATGAGCAAGATGAAGCGTTCTGGTAGGGGACTGAAAGAGACAGAAATAGAGTATATTCTCGATAAGCTTGTTGACGGGACAATATCTGACTTCGAAGATAGTGGTGAATTAGATGAAAAAAGAAATGTCGTATAGTTTTTAGTGCCGGGATATCCCCGAACGGGCTCGGCTCGCCAGATTCAGGTCTTTTCATTTGACTCCCATTGGCGACTTGCGCGTCGTGATGAGGATGAAATAATGATGAAGACAACACATACACCCAACCCCCGTGCCAGGTAAATTAACCAATGATGGTTAAAATTCCCGACCATGCCGGGAATCGAACCCGGGACCCCTGTGACCAAAGACCAGCACACTTACCATTTAGAATGGAGCCGGGCTAAGAATTAGATGATGAGACATTGTTATATAGCAATAATAAAATGCAAGAGGAAGTAGAGGTGATTGATAAAGCATAATGCAGTTTGGAATATTGCCCACAAAATATGAATTTAAAATGCAATTCCGTGTGAGTAGCCATACTAATATAGACATGGTAGTGCTAGTCTCATTTGTACCTATACAGGCCTATATGTAAATACCAAACCCTATGGCACTACAGCCCTTGAAGGTCCTTGGCCTACCAAGCGACCGCTGCTCAGCCCGAAGGCCTGCAGATTACGAGGTGTCATGTGGTCAGCACAACGAATCCTCTCGGCCGTTATTCTTGGCTTTCTAGAGCGGGGCCGCTATCTCACCGTCAGATAGCTCCTGAATTCTAATCACGTAGGCTGAGTGGACCTCGAACCAGCCCTCAGGTCCAGGTAAAAATCCCTGACCTGGCCGGGAATCGAACCCGGGGCCTCCGGGTAAGAGGCAGGCACGCTACTCCTACACACGGAGGCCGGCCTATATGTAAATACCGCAGTGTATTATGAACGTCATACACACCTTGATTTAATAACTTATTCTGTAGGTCACAGATGCAAATCCAGATTATGAGGAATAATCTGCTGGAGCAAGTTTGGACAACAACATAAATGAACATGTCGCAGAAAAGAAAGAACGTCCCAAGTATTATTTTAAGGAAGGGGATTGTACACCCCCTGATGTTACATTTCAATCAGAAGTTTTCCCACTACCGTAGGTTGACAGCAGTCCTTATGGGTATTTTAATATGTTCTTTACTTCGGAGGCATTTGACATATTATCTGAAGAGTCTAATCTGTACGCTCACAACAAAGATGGAAAAATGCTGGGCACAGATAACAAGGAAAATGAGAAACTCACAGGAATCTTTCTCATGATGGGTGTCGTAAAATTGCCGAGTACACAACTCTATTGGTCAACACACTGCTGATATTCTCCCATTGCAAATGCCATGAGTAGAAATAGATTTAGCACATTAAAGAAATATGTTCATGTTGCTAATAATATTGAACAGAAACCACCTTGTGACCATGAATACGACAAACTCTTTAAAGTCAAGGCATTGTTAGATAACATACACCAGAACTGCCACCAGAGGAGCGCAATTCTGTAGACGAACAATATGAGATTACAAGTGCTTTGTGCGTGCACGTGATCCTGGTATAATGTACGACTTTGAATCTTATACCGGTAATGGTACTTGAAAATTTGTGGGTATAGATTTTTCTGGCGACATTGTAATGGATCTCACAAGTGAACTTCCTGATCACAAAAATTTTAAAGTTTATTTTGACAATTGGTTTTCCTCCCTGCAGCTAGCCATTGCTCTGGGAGAAAGGGGTTTTTCTGTGTCGGCTCCTTGGCTGAATGATCAGAGTACTGGCCCTCGTTTCATATGGTCTCGAGCTTTTTCTCGACCAGGACGGAAATTTTAACTGCATACCTATTATTAACCTTTCCCTGATAAAAAGCCACATATGGGCTTGCACAATACTTCGCAATTTTACCGGCTGTCTGAGTTCAAATAGTGAAACGAATAGTCAACAGATGACATAAGCTCCACTTACAAATATTTTAAAGCCGACCTGTAGCGTTACGATTAAACTACGTAGGTACATTTCTTTGTGAGTTATCAGCTGAGTTCGTTGATCGTGCGCGATTGCATAATACTTTCGTTTATGTCTTGTGAATTTTTGGCAAAATAATTAAAAGGAATCTAATAACAATTGACGAGATAGTTAATGAATGTGGCAGCAAAGTTGCAGAATTGTCATTTAGCAACAGTGAAGGTCTCGCGGCAGTGGTAGTGAATGCAGGAGCAGCACAAGTGATCGTACAGGCATGCACTCGGCGCTGCCCGGACTGACGTGAGTAATTTTGATCTAGTCCAACAACTAGGATTTCAATGTACAATATTCAGCGGATAGCTATATTACCATCATATTTTGATCAAGATGCTGACCCACTAGAATAATTTTATCTTTTCTTTGGTGATGGGATTTTGAGATAATTACGAATGACTTGTTTTCAGGGAAACACGAGTAAGAAGAAAGTGACATCTCGAACTGAAAGGGCAATATTTGCACCATGGATTCCCCTAAGTGTTTCAGACCTGGAATCATTTACTGGTGTGGTGATTAGGATTCTTCTTCTTCTTTTTCTCCTTCTTCTTCTTCTCCTCCTTACCGCGCTGCCTCCTTCGTGTAGTATTTATTCAGTAAACCATTATTACAGTAATAAAATAATTCAGAACTGTATATTGTTTATATGATTATTATTATTATTCGTCTGTCTTGTTGTATTTTGTCAGTGAACTGCGATTACAATAACAATTTTACTAATTACATTATACTGGTAAAATTATTCAGTGACACTCGTGCCGTTTTTGTGGTAACAAATTCTCGTAAAAGAATAAAAATTCCTTCCTTGAGCACATCCGTGCAGAAATTCAGCGAAACCCGAAATTTGTGTTGTTCCTGTACATGACTGCAAACTTTAGGATACTTTTGGCAGTATTTACATCAAATTACATTTTTCCGAAATTACCCTTCGCCCACAGCCGCAAAACTTCTCCGCCTGCAAAGAGTTAATGCCTCTGACTACGGGATTGTTTTCTTCTTTCTTTTCGTTTCCCAACAATAAAACGCCAGAGAAACACGCAATAGTGAATACTTGGCCAGGAAGAAGAAGGTCACGAGCAGGGTATCTCAAGGGTAGCACTACATATACAGCTTCTTAAAATAATACATTCTAAATAGCTACTTTGTATTCATTCAGTCCTGCGTACTTCAAATCACCTTCTGCTAGAAGGAAAGTAGTCGACCTAAAGCTGCAATACAAAGCATCGAATAGTTTATGTATGTCACCAGAATTAGTTTCCTTGTTGATAATCCATGTCCCTTCCCGTAGTACTAGAAATGAAGAATCTACCCGTATTCCGTACTCCCGACTTTCTCTTACACGAAGGTAATTTTCTATACGTATTCCAGCAATGTTTAATAATTTATCTATCAACAGGAAACAGGTTATCTTCCTATAGTATTCTTCCTTCTCTTACGATATTTCTCACGTAACTTAACTCAATTTTCCTTCTGGTTCTCTGCTGTCTCTTATCTTGTATTTACGTGTGTTTTCCTTTCTTATGTCGTTTATGTAAACAGGTCAAATGTACGATTGAACTATAAGTATTCGGTATGTTTGTGTCCTTTGTAAATGTTCGTAATTTTTTTTTTCATTTCATATGAATAACTATTGTACAAATTTCTTGCTCATGCTCTTCTTCTGGTAGAGCCATATCCTCAAAGGACGTTGGCGGGCACTCTGGTCTAGACCTCCCTACTGACAGCTGCTCTAAATAAGCCGGCTGATGATCAGTTTCACCACTGGCGGAGGTTTTCCAACCAGGAAATGCGTCGTCAAACTGCTCTTTTACTTTTCCTTAAAATATGAGTTTTTGAGGTGGTATTTCTCGATACGCATAACGTGACTGAAAGATGCTGTTTTCCATTCTTTTAAGGAATTTATTAATTCTAACAGTTTTTCCATGCGGTGCAAAACCACGCCGTTCCGTACGTGATACAGACAAGTTATTCTGAGCATACGACGGTAACACTATAGTACAATTTAATTATTACGGGTGTGAGTGTCCAGGCCTCCGCACTGTAATATTATGGATCTTTGTAATTCGGTATTAAGCCGGGGGTGATCTTAATTCTTCTTCTTCCTCCACTTTTCCCACATATGTGGGGTCAGAGGATGGGGTGTGCGGACTATGTAGCACATGTGGATTTGGCCATGTTTTACGACCGGATGCCCTTCCTGACGTCAACCCTACATGGAGGGATTTAATTATTGTTGCGTGCTTCTGTGGGTTTTGGTAGTGTAGTGTGTTGTCTGAATATGAAGAGGAAAGTGTTGGGACAAACACAAACACCCAGTCCCCTGACCAGAAGTATTAATCAAACGCGATTAAAATCCCCGAGCCAGCCGGGAATCGAACACGGGAAACTCTGAACCGAAGGCCTCATTGCTGACCATTCAGCCAATAATTTAAATTAACTGAAAATGCTTAAAGCGATATCTTCGTGTTACTGGCATAAGAAAAGGACTCCCGTTGGTCAGAATTTCCTCATCTGGCCGTCTCCGAAAACTTCCAATTGCAGTTAGAATGACTGAGCGAGTTGGCCTTGCGGTTAGGATCGCGTACCTGTGAGTTTGAACTCTGAAGTTGGTGGGTTCGAATCCTACCGTTGGTAGCCCTGAAGATGGTTTTCCGTAGTTTCTCATGTTTTCGCCAGAAAAATGTTGAGCTTCACCCTAATTATCCCCTTTCCGATCCTTGCGTCGCCAATAATTGTCGATGTGTTAGTAAGACGTTAAATCAGTAGCGAAATAAATGAGCAGTTAGAAGGACGTAAAACCGATAACTGAAGTTATTAATATATTTCGTTACGTCATTGACACTGAATTTTGAGACACAGAAACTTTCCAAATAAGATTCGGAAGTTAAACCAATACTCTCCCCAGTACTCCTACAAAAGTGTCGCAGAGAAGAACGAATCATTCGTAAGGTGTAATTATTTTGGATCACTGTTAATTAGTGGATATGCAATCCAAATTACTGAATAGTATGGATACAGCCTCCATAGCTCAGACAGCAGCGCTCCGGCCTCTCAGCGCTGCATACCGTGGTTCAAATCCCGGTTACACCATATGAGATTTCTGCTGGACAAAGCGGAGGCATGACAGGTTTTTCACCGAGTAGGCCGGTTTTCCCTGTAAAAAATCATTCCAGCAACACTTTCCAATATCATTTAATTTAATTAATAATTCATTAATCATTGCCCCAGAGGAGTGCGACAGGCTTCGACAGCCGGCTCAATTCCTATCCTGGACGCTAGATGGGGGCTTCATTCATTCCATTCCTGACCCGGTCGAATAACTTGAAACAGGTTTTGCATTTCATTAGACTATTTTTTTACATTGATATTGAACCTTTAGGCTCAGAATCTTTCCAAATAAGATTCGGAAATTAAATCAAAATTATCTCCAATGATCCTAGAGAAGTGTCGCAGAGGGGAACGAACCCCAGGATCACTGTTAATTGGTGGATACGCAATCGAAATTACTAAATGGTATGGATACAGTCTTGGAGAAGGGGTACAAGATGAAAATTTAAAGAAACTAAAACAAAGGTAATGGAGTGCAGTCGAATGAAGCCAGGTGAGGCAGGAAATATGAGATTGGGAAATGAACTCTTAAAGGAAGTAGATGAATATTACTACTTGAGTATTAGAATAGCTAACGAAGGCTGAAGTAAGAATCACATAAAATGCAGACTGGCAAAAGCATTGAAACCTTCCTTAGGAAACGAAATTTGCTCACTTCGAACATTGATATAGGAATTAGAAAGACGTTTATGAAGAGTTCCGTCTGGAGCGTGACATTGTGTGGAAGTGAAATATGGACGATAAGTAGCTCAGAAAGAATAGAAGCTTTTGAATTGTGGCGTTACAAAAGAATGATGAAGGTGAGATGGGTAGATAGAATCACAAATGAAGAGGTACCGAATAGATCAGAGGCGAAGCGTGCTAGTATCCACTGTTACCACTTGTAACAGTTTGAAAATATAAATATCGAATATTCTTTAATAAAAATATTTAACATTCTTGTTTCTTCGTCTGGACGTGCCGAGAGAACTCTGTGGTAGTAAATCTTCATCTTCAGAGCTGAGCGAGAGGCTGTTACCAACTCCATGCAGTGGTTACGCTTTGAATCTCTTCTGGGTGAGTATTACTGCGCCTAAGCCAAGCAAGCCCCTCTCCCATCGACACTCCTGCTACGTTCTCTTGTCGTGTTACCACAATGGAAGATGGAAACTTTACTGTAGTTGATAACGTCGGTCCTGAGTTCTTCTGTCCGCTCCTTCCTCCGCGCTCAACAGTGCATTTTTATATTATTGTTATTGTTACCTATTATAATACGATCGTACTTTCCTTGTTAAAGTGTGAATTTATGTTAAGTAAGGATAGACTATAGGATTGCACCACGTATTATACATTAAAATTGGTGCTGTTACTTCCACCTCGAAAATAAGAGAGTTTGCGGGCCATTTTCGTTATTAACTTCTGAAGAAAGGAAAAACATAATTGAACAAGGTGGACCCCAGCCTTCTCTTAAAAGTTTAGTCAAGGAATCGAAAGGAACAGTACGATATTTTCATGACTTGTGGAACATAGGCATAAATCTGTATTCGTTATGTGGTTGTTCAGAAATGAAGTACTGTTGGCCATGTATTATATTTTCCTCAGAAAAAGAATGCTTGGAATAAGGACGATTTATATAGATATAGGCCTACTGTCAGAACATAGCGGTAACACTTTTCAAAACGTAACGCGTCGCCACTGGAATAGAGTTGGGGAGAGGAGAACGATTAGAGGAGATGTGAATGAGAGAAGGGACAGAATGTTAAGGCACCTTGGTCTTGTTCATTTCGTTTTTGAGGGAAGTGTAGGTTTAAAGACAAAAATTTCATTGTTCCGTATTGAAATCATTGATGTTAAAAATTAAATATTTGAAAAGGAGGTTCAACCTATTCAATACTTAAAAGAAAGAAATGCAGTAATCACATTCCTATTTAAATGGGACCGGTTTCGACCCTAGTCAAGGTCATCATCAGCCGTAAAAACATGTACAATGTTTATGAATATTGGAGGTCAGTTTCACACTCTGATAGGCACAAAGACACGACACCACATTCTGTCATGCACAAAGTCACAACACTATCAACTAATATACGAAGATCAAAAATAACTTGAAGTCGCAGACGAATAGATTTGTAGTAGAAAGCCGCCAGCTCCTGGTGATCAGCGCGGCACATTCAAGGTCATGCGCTGCGGTCGGACGCCAAAGTAGAGTGGAGAATGTTTTGAAGGTCCAGAATTTGTCACAGTTGCGGGAAGTTAAGTACGTATATAAAAATATACGACGCAAATCAGAGTAATTGAATGAGTACTTGTACTCCTGCTAAGTTCTTGGAAAACAGTTGACTTGAAAAAACAATTGTAGAGAGAAGAAAAAAATGTAGTGAAAACGGCAGGAGTAGACCAAGGTATGAATATGACAAGCAGATAAGAGTATATGTAGGATGTAGTAGTTGCGTGGAAATGAAAATATTAGCACAGGGTAGGGTGGTATGGAGGCTGCATCATTCTAGGGACTGCTCACAATTCAATTGAATAAGATCAAGCCTGAGAAGTAAAGCTAATTTTGTACGTAACGCCTAGAAAAACCGCTGTGTGATGATATTTCAGCTTAGAAATTCGACGGGAAATTTTCTGTCATCTGAAGTTCAGTATTGCGTGAACTGTATCAACGAATTTTTGCTCTGTGATACTTGTGCTGCGGGTCAGTATTTCTCCCCTGAACATTGTCGCACAACGGTATTTGTAGGCGCTACGACGGTATGCCATTCGAAAAACGATAACTAGGTAGCCAGAAAAAGTAAATAAGTATAGGCCTATTAAAACGTGTCAAAAACAATGAAATGGAGTACTTCGTGTACTAACTAGAGAATCTACCACTTACGTTAATGCTGTAGTCGTCCAGCTTTCCGTTTGTGCTTAATGTACATTGATTAGTAGTTTTCGCTTGGTATGGTTCTAACAATAAGGCGGTTGTGATATGACACGTACTGAGATGATCTATGAAACAACAAATAAAAGATCACAAGCTCCTAGTAAAGTGGTACCTTTATTTTCCTAATAATAGGGACTACCGGGCGAGTTGGCCGTGCGCTTAGGGGCGCGCAGCTGTAAGCTTACACCCGGGAGATAGTAGGTTCGAACCACACTGTCAGCAGCCCTGAAGATGGTTTTCCGTGGTTTCCCATTTTCACACCAGGAAAATGCTGGGGCTGTACCTTAATTAAGGCCATGGCCGTTTCCTTCCCATTCCTATACCTTTCCTATCCCATCGTCGCAATAAGACCTATCTGTGTCGGTGTGACGTAAAACAAATAGGAAAAATTTTAAAAATTAATAGAGCCTTGAAAATCGGGTAAATGCCAGCGTATTATGAATCACGCAGCTATGAGCTTCCATTCCGCAAAGATTGAGTTCAAACCCCACTGTCTGCAGCTCTGAACATGGATTTCTGTGGTTTCCCATTTTCACGCTAGGCAAATTCTGGGGCTGTACCTTGCCCTTCCCTATCCCTATCGCCGCCATAATACCTATATGTGTCGATGCGACGTAAAAAAGGGGATTTGAAAACATTAGCACAGACTAAATCACAGTTCTAGTGTTAATTAACAATGCGCCTCCTGAAGAGGAAGCAGAAAGAAAATCAAGAGTAATGAGAAAATTGTTGTATTAAAATGTAGTCACATATTCATTTGTTGATCTTCAGACAGGTAAAATCCTAATAATGTGAAACGCATACAATATTTACATTCAATGAAAAGAAATTTCAACTTAAAGTTATGTTAACTCCAATCAAAGTCCCAAAAGTACACTCATGTCTTCGTTGCGGGGTGAAGCAGCCCCCAATGGAAGTGAGCTTCGTGTACAATTTTAACCACATTCCAGAATTCCTACCATTCATAAAATCTCTGTTAGTACCAGTAATCGAACCTGGGTCTCCGAAGAAAGCTGTTATTGGTGCAAAACGATACGTTACAGAAATTGTAATCAAAATCCTTTTATAAGGTTGGTGTTTTTAAGGAAATATAAGTCTGTAATAATAATAATAATAATAATAATAATAATAATAATAATAATAATAGTTATGATTTACGTCCTATCTACCAACTGCTTTTGTGGTTTTCGGAGACGCTGAGGTGCCAAATGTTGTCCCACAGATGTTCTTCTAAGTTCCAGTAAATTTACCGACACGAGGGTGACGTATTTCACCACCTTCAAATACCATCAGTCTGGCGTAAGACCATTATTTTGCAAAGACTAGATACACATTTCATAGCGTATCCACTACTAGGGTAACAGCCGTAAATGCTGATCAGTGGTGATTAATTTGCTAATGGGAATTTATCTCTGCTAGTATCCGGTCTGTTCGAGGTTGATCTGTCGCAGTGTGCGTGGAGCGTGCAGCTAAGTGATTATGAAGTAGAGTACAGAGCTGTAGGGTACTTGAAGTGATCTGTTTAGCTCGGCAGGAGATAACAACAGTTCAAGTGGGAACACGTGGCTCATCCCCTATGGAGCCAGGCACAACACGCTTGCAGCAAGGGCAAGCTATTGACGAGGTAATATCCGGTGGTAAACAGATGCCTCACAGCGACAGGAGCCCTGTGAAAGTACAAGTTTTGAAAATAGAAGTTTCGTAGCGGAAAGAAAATCTGTCATATTCCGTTGAAGTCGAAGTGCAACGATGTAAAGAGTTAGGTAAAAAGTTCAAAATAGACATGAAGTAATACGGCACTCAAAGGCATCCAGGAAACTTAAAACATGGTATCATAAGAGTTGTCAATAATAATAATAATAATAATAATAATAATAATAATAATAATAATAATAATAATAATAATAATAATAATAATAATAACAGCAACTGTGGTGATGTGGCTAGTGTGAATAGCTGCCACCCCCGGAGGCACGTGTTCGATTTCCGCCTCTGCCACGACATTTGAAAAAGTGTTACGAGAACTGGTATGGGGTTCACCTAGCCTCGGGAGGTCAGCTGAGTTCAATTCACAACTCAGCCATCCTCGAAGTGGATTTCCATGGTTTCCCACTTCTCCAGGCAAAAAAGGCTGGATGGTAGGTAACCCCTGCTTACTCCCTCCGATCTTCCCTTCCCCCACAAGAATGTTGTTCAGCGTAGCAGGTGAGGCCGCCTGGGCGAGGCACTGGTTCTCCTCCCTTAAGGCGGTAGAGGTAGGATCCTCTATGAATTCGAATGGGGGAAACCAACCCCGGTGGGTAAAAGGATTAAATAAATAAATAAATAAATAAATAAATAAATAAATAAATAAATAAATAAATAAATAAATAAATAAATAAATAAATAAATAAATAATAATAATAATAATAATAATAATAATAATAATAATAATAATAATAATAATAATAATAATAATAATAATGAGAGCAACCATTTCTGCTCCGCAGCATTCGTTAAAAAGAGGTTAACATAACTTGGTATTGTGTCGTAGAAAGCAATGGTATTTTTAACCGCAGTTCTTTTTATATAGAACCGATGTCTTGGAAACTCATAGGTTAATCTAGAAGGAGATATTTTATATGGATAGCTAGACTAGTGGGATGAAAATGTGAAGGTGAATTAAATTTGTATCTCGATTTACTCTGTATTGCCCCTTCTGAATTTAGAAGAAAAATTGACCGGAATGCATGTGCTATATATTCCCGAGTAATGTAAATTATGCAGTTGTGATACTATCACATAAAGGAAGCGCCCCCATGCGAAACGCTGAAAATATGGCCTGCTACGGGAATTCACACGATTGCTTCAAATGCAGGGATGATGCTTTGGGCAATTGCATTAAGTTTACGACTCGTGAGATCACCTTAGCTACCTCTCGAACGTACTGCTTCACTGATATTCGTGATGTAAATGGAATAGATTGTTATCCTCCCTGGGAGGATTCTAGGGTCAGGCATCTTGTGCTAGTTTTAAGTAAATAGGGCAGACAAACTCGCACTCGGGTCAGTCTGAGGATAGTCACAGGGCTCGCTCCACAAAACTCGCCGTGAAAGTCAGTCTCTTTGTGCGGTAATAATCTAAGAAATAAGTACAAATACTTTGCTTAGATGTATAAAGTTTTATTCAGAACAGTTCACGACGTATTTCATTGATAGTGGCTCCAGAGATCCTATAAATAATTCGCATAACCTGGATACAATTATTCATTTCAATAACGGATCTATTCTGAATTTTCAATTACTAACTTTCCAAAATGATGTCTTGCTATGAATACATATAGTCCTTTACTGAAATTGCGCGTATTTACCTGGTAAAAATTAAAATAGTGCGCGTACTGAAAGTCCCATCATAAAATAAACCCCCCATGTATAAATTTAATTTTTTCTCAGAAAATCTCATGTGCATTTATTTAGTAACAAAAAATGCTCCAAGAAATTGCACGTACTCCGGATGCTCAAACACTATTCAACATTGGCATTACACTGACAGATGTCTTTGTTGAACTGTTGAACTGTTGTCAGTCTTCTCTGCAAGATGGCAGAACTGCTGCAATTGTATAAAACTGACCCATCAATAACGAGTAGAGTAGACAGTTATTAAATTAATTAAATGTATAGGTAAATGCATTAATAAAATCTCCTTAACATCTAAATTTAAATTTCAGTTATATCAGTTCTACATAAAGAAAAATTACATTTAAAGAAACTGCTGCATGTGTTCAGGGGAATGAGTGCATAAAATATGTGACAGATTTGTAGAGTAAGATGGAGGATGCTAGAGAATGAGTGAATAAAAGACTCGTAGAGCGGTAGGAAGAATGTCAATTGAATGAGCGAATAGCTGACGGTTAGAGTGAAAGGAAATATGTGAGCAGAAGAATGGGTGAATGAGAGACTGGTAGTGTGAAAGGAAGTATATGAGCACAGAAATGAGTGAATTAATGGGTGATTAGCAAACCAACGGCAAAGAGAGTGAATACTCTACATGTATATTTTGTACAATATTTCCTGAAGCATGTACGGGGTAGATATTGTCAATAACATATAATTTTAAGGGTAGGTCTAGGACTATTTTTGTGCACGTAATTATCACCCTTTCTCACTAGACGCTCCGTATTTCTATTCAGAACTGTGGTAAGTGAAATAAAACTAATATACAACATCTCGGGACTATTGATTTCATTAAGAACATCCTCACAACGAACTATGAAATGGAAGAGGTCTCTCGCAGCTCAATCACAATTGCCCAGTATTCCGTTTTATAGATCGCCACCGTCCCCCCAAACAACAGTGGTCTCCTATAAATCAATCGGATATCCGTTTGTAATTAATCACGACGTGATTACTAGGAACGCCCTGGCTCGTCCTACAAGAACCCAATAAATCACTCTTGGCGAATGTGCCGCCAAAAGTGAAAGAAGAGGAGGGGAGAGGTTAGGTCAGGAAAAATAGAATAGAACGAGCCAACTTGTGTCAATGAGACTCTTAATTCAATTTGTTGACGAATGGGAGAATGAGTCGAAGTCATGTGCCTCATCGAGAGTATGACGAGTGATTCCGTTTGTTGTTTCACTGTGTACGGCGCGGAGTCTTGGCTGAAAGGTCAGTGTAGTGGTTGTCGATCAGATGGCGGCCGGTTTCGATTGCTGTCACTAGCTGGGTAATTGAATTAACGATCGATTGATCAATCAATCAATATATCAATCAATCAATCGATCGATCAATCAATCAATCAATCAATCAATCGATCAATCAATCAATCAATCAAAATTGACCTGCATTTAGGGCAGTCGCTTGGGTGGCAGATTCACTATCTGTTGTTTTTCCTAACCTTTCCTTAAATGATTGCAAAGCATTTAGAAATTTATTGAACATCTCCATTGGTAAATTATTCGAATTCCTAACCTCCGTACCTATAAACCAATATTTGCCCAAAGTTTTTCTCTTTTTTATTTCAACTTTATATTCAAATTGTGATCTTTCCCACTTTTAAAAACACCACTCACACGTCTTCTTCTACTAATGTTATTCAGCGCCGTCTCTACCCTGACAGCTCGTAACATATCACTTAGTTGAGCAGCTCTTCTCCTTTCTCCCAAGTCTTCCCAGCCCAAAAATTGCAACATTTTCGTAACGCTACTCGTTTTGTCCGAAACCAACCAGAGCAAATGGAGCTGCGTTTCGTTGGATTTTTTCCATTTCTTGAATCAAGTAATCCGGGTGGGGGTCCCGTACACTGGAACCTCACTCTAGTTGGGGTTTTACTAGAGACTTATATGCCCTCTCCTTTACATCCTCACTAAATCCCTTAAATACCCTCATAATCATGTGCAGATATCTGTACCCTTTATTTACTGTCCAATTTATATGATTACCCCAATGAAGATCTTCCCTTATATTAACACCTAGGTCCTTATACTGATCCCCATAAGAAACTATCACCCCATCAACACGGACTATGGTTAATTGTCTTGGTCGCAGTCTGGGTGCTTGTGTTCGACCCAGAGGACGTTTCTATTGCTGTATGCAGCAGTAATTCAGTAAATATGACGATTCCATTTTTTTGTAATTTGTACTTCTTAGAATAAAATTGTGATCGTTCATTCTAATAGGTATGGTAAAATAGCTGGAGCGGACACAGACCAAGTTGGTAAGATGGTTGACGCGCACAACTCCCTCTGATGCCCTGAAGCAATAGGATGACGTCACCCCTTTTGCTTGCCTTCTTCCAGGATTAAAAAGTATGTGGCGTAATATGTTTGAGCAGATGAGCATGTTGTAGATGAGTAGCATACTTCTTTTTCGGATAACCGGTAACCGGATAACACGTACCCTACTTTACTACAGAAGGATAATGATCCAGCAAATTTAACAACAAACAACATTATAGGCTAATTTTTAAACTGTATGAGTTGGAAGGAGTACCTACAGTAGTATTCTTACGAGAGAACCATATGATATCATAGATGGGCCTCTCAAGGAGTGCGCGGCGAAGTACGGGAGGTCAGGTGAAGCTACCTGACGGGCGATTTGAAAACTGGGGCGTGGTGGATGGCTACGTGTGCAGGATTGCCAAACTGAAAGAGTAGCTGCAAACTTTATAGATCCCATTTCGATATCCAGCAGTGCAAGCTTAACCTAAGAGACTCAAAATCCAACACTACGGATACCTGCATAAGATTACAAGTTTAACCATACAGGCATAACCTAACTAGGAAAGATGGCTGCTATACACTGTTCGTACGGGCCTAATTTTTGAGATGCACCTCAGGGGCTTTAGATTTATCAGCCTGACGCTTAGAAACTAATGCAGTGGCTTATAGACAGGGTGGTAGCTACAGAACACACTATTCGTATAGGCCTAAAATTAGAGAGCCACCTCAGGCGTTCAGAGTTTTTAATTTATTATTTAATTTATTTTGTTCTGAAGTTGCTTTAAGTCGCATCGACACAGATAGGTCTTATGGCGCCGAAGAGACAGGCAAGGGATAGAAGTGGAAAGGAAACGACCGTGGCCTTAATTTAGATACAGATCCAGCATTTGCCTGGTGTGAAAATGGGAAACCCTGGAAAACTGTCATCAGGGATGATTTTTATTTATTTATTTATTTATTGTCTTGTTTTATATGGCGGGACTCAGGCTATGAAGTCTGCTATTCTGTCCGACCATACATACACCTACATGAAGAGTTAAATATACACTAAATTATCTACAGTTTAATATCTTAAGGTAGCAATTAAATGTTTTAATTAATCTAAAACTTAACTATGATCTAATCCTACTATGTTATAAGAAATCATTATTATTTATTAACCAGGTTTGACAGAGTTTCTTAAAGCGGAGGTGGTTTGACACGCTCCTAATTTCAGCAGGTAGGGAATTCCAAATTCGGCTGGCGGCGACTATAAATGATCTACTGTAGCCAGTTGAGCGGTGAATGGGAATGCTTAGTACTGCGGTGGATGATGATCTGGTAGGAATACTAGAAGGTGATGCTAGGTAATGGAATTGTGTGGCAAGGTATTCAGGTGTGTTAAGGTTCAGTATACGATGTAACAGGGAAAGAGTGTGTAAATTTCGTCGCTCTCTTAAGCGTAGCCATGAAAGCCTAGCAAATGCGGGAGAAATATGGCTAAACCTTGGTATATCTGAAATAAATCGAACGCATGCGTTATGTGCCTTTTGGAGCTTGATGGAAAGTGAGGCATTCAGGTTACTGTATACTACGTCACAGTAGTCGAATATTGGCATTACCATACTTTGGATAAGCAGTTTTCTTACATTTTGGGGGAGTAAATCTCTGAGTTTTTTAAGGGAATGTAAGGAATAAAACACTCGCTGACATATACCTGTTACATGATCGTTCCAACTAAGGTTTTTATCCATTATCATCCCTAAGTTTTTAACTGTGTCTTTGAATTGTAACTGAGTGCCTCTTAATGTTACTGAGTGGGTATGGATGTCTGTAAGTCGTGCGTGGGTTTTTTGGGTAGCTAAAAGAATACACTGTGATTTTTGGGCATTGATCTTTAGTGCATGGTCATCGGTCCACCTACATATTCTTCCTAGGTCGTCGTTCATATTATTTATTGCAGTCGGTAAGTCACGAGGGTGTGCATGTGTATATATCTGTATGTCGTCTGCGTACACATGATATTGACAATGTTTAATTACTTGTGTTAGTCCTGAAATGAAGATCGAAAATAGGAGTGGTGCTAGCACTGACCCCTGTTGTATTCCAGTCTCTACAGATTGCCATGAAGAGAAATTTTCACCTGTAGATACACACTGCCGGCGATCAGAGAGATAGGAATACATCCAGGATAGTGTGCTTTGTGAGAAATTAAGAGCACGTAATTTTGCTATTAGTATGTCCGTGTCAACGCAGTCAAAGGCCTTACTAAGGTCTAGAAGAGTTAAAACAGTAATTTCTCCCTTATCCATAGCTACTCCTATGTCATTTGTAACTTTAAGCAGTGCAGTAGTTGTGCTATGATTGCTTCTAAAACCAGACTGGTATTTGTCAAGAAGCATATTGTTATTTAAATATGCGGTTATTTGTCTGTGAACTATTTTCTCCAAAATTTTGGACAGAAATGGTAAAATGCAAATGGATCGATAGTCTTTGGGTTCCACGGGATTGTTGGTCTTGGGGAGGGGGCGAACAATTGCATATTTCCAAAGGGAAGGGAATATGCCGGTTATCAGTGAGGTATTTATGATGTGGGTTAGAGTTGGTAGGATTACATCTAGAGTTTTTAACAGTAACTGTGGAACAATCTCGTCACATCCTGTCGCAGTTGTCTTTATTGATCGTGCAATTTGTCTTACTTCTGCAGGAGTTACGAGGGAAAAATATAACTGTTCTCCTCCATTGTTAGTATTGCCATTGTATAGAATTTTGTTAATCGTCTGTTCTTTTGTTGTCTCGTCAATGTTAACGGGTCTTGTAGTAAAGTATTGGTTTAAATCATCCAGTGATATTTTAACGTCAGCAGTATGTATTTTATTTCCGCCTATGCCCATTTTTTTAACGGTTTTCCAGATTGTTGTCGTGTTTCGGGTTAGCAAAATGTTCTGTGAGTGTCTTATTTTAGCATTCCTTACGGCCTGTGTGGTTCTGTTACGAAGGGTCTTGTACAGGTCAAAATCGTTTGGTATTTGGCTAGTTTTAAATTTTCTGAAAGCTTTGTCTCTCTCTGTCATTAAGTCTCGTATTTCCTGCGTCATCCATGGAGCCGCAGGGCGTGTTACACGAGCAGTGCGTTTTGGCGCGTGTTTATTAAGGAGAGCTAGCAGTTGTGTGTTTAAGAACTCCACTTTATCATCTATATTGTCTAAAATATGGACATTATGCCAAGGTATGTTTGCAGCATCTTCTAATAGGGCTTCGTTATTTATACGTTTTAGATCTCTGAATGTAATTAATTTAGGTCTGTACTTGGGGCATTTAAGTGAATAAGCTAAATAAATTAAGTCGTGATTGGATAGTCCGCAAGCAGACATTTGCCCGTGGGTCAGTACTCTGTCAGGGTTATTCGTCACAATTAAGTCCAGTAATGTATGTGACGTGGCTGTGTGATGTGTTGGTTTAAGTGGCAAAATCGTCATGTTACAAGATTTAAATATGTTGATTAGTTGTTTAGTCTCAGTCATTTTGTCGTTAAGGATGTCAGTATTGAGGTCTCCTAGTAATAAAACATGCTCATACCTGGGTAGGAGGTCAAGTAAGATGTCTTCAAGGTCGGTGATGTATCCAATCTTTGGTGGGCGATACACAACACTCAGTAAGCACTTTACACCTAAAGCCTCAATTTCAATGAACATGATGAGAGTGAGGCTCGAACCCACTATCTGCCAAATACTGAACACTGGCCGCATTTAAGCGACTGCAGCTATCGAACACGGTAGTTTGTAATTAAGGACCAGTTACCTTTATTGTCGTTACTTATGGGAACTGATGGAAGGACTGTTTAGCAAGACGGCGGATATACAATGCGCGGTTTGTGCCACGTAGCTATCAGTTTTTTCATCCTGTAGAACATGTGTCTTATGTTTATTTACCTGAACTTCATCTCTACATGATTACTTAATGCAAAAATTGACTAAAATAACACCCTTCACAAGAGAATACAGATACGTTAGTTTATAATCCCAACAATCCATGTTTCCATGGTACAAACACGGTGGTAGATAAAACATACTACCCACTTTTCCCAAGCGAGGTACGTATACATTCTAAAGTAAAACGAAGTGAGTATCACGTAGCTCTGATATCTGTTCAGCAGATATAAACAGCACTGAGGTTGAATCACACTTGGATAGTTAACAGCAGGTGACGCACCGAGGTTCACTTCCCTGAAATACGAACACTCTTAGGCAGCCGATAAGAAGAACGGAGCATAGCAGGCACTGTATCGACAAAATTAAGAACTAGTAGGAAAGCGGAAAGTGGTGGTAGAAGAAATTTACCATCATGCATGTCCTGAGAATGAATTAAAAAGGTGGTAGTTATTTCACACCACCATGCTTCAAAGAGTTCGTTATAGGAGTTTTAAGGTCAATGCTAAATGACTCATCCATATTTTACTAGTATTTCTGCACAGGCATGTTAAAAGGTGGACATTCGCCCGACGTCGTCTGGTAGGAGATTCCAATGTCGGGTTGTGCTATTATGCATGGCAGGGGGTATTACTACTAACAAAGTTTTCAAATGTAACTATGATTTAACACGTTCCCTGCGACAGTGAATTTTGTTGACTTAATTTTACGCCGTATCGTCCCACCGGTGACCCGATGCTGCCTTCAGTTGTTATCGGTTCGGGTCACCGGTGACCTGACGAACTTGTCTTTGGTTAGTCCCTACTATGAAGTCCAATACAATGCTGGAGCATACGGTGTTTGCATTATTGTTGAGTAGACATTCCGATGTACTAATTTATTTACCTTTGCGACAGTTTCCTGATTCAACAGGTGCGTGACCCAGAAAGGATTCCGGAAAAAAGAAATTAGTTGCTCGTTCATTTGTCTATTTTATGGTAATATGACAGGCCTATGTTAATTATTTTCTTATTATGCTCAGTAAAAAAATAATATCAAAAAATACGAGGCTGTACGTAGGGTCATCGTAAGATACTGAAGATAAATCACCGTCCCTGTCATCACTTTATTGTAAATAATGAGCATTTCGTTCGGGATCAAGTGCCGTCCAAAACCTCTTTCTTTTCCGTGCCACAGGTGTGCCAGAATGACAAGGCTCTATGCTTAAAAAGAGGACATAAACTAGCTTGTAAATATTATCTACCAAAAATAATAAGCATGTCAGTAACTACTCCAATACATAAAAGTCTGAAAACTTATATTCGCTTACCTCAGAGCAATGTAGAAAAGAATAGGTTACACGAGATGTTAGAAGGGTGGTTCCTGGTATTAAACAATAATGTGCCATCTGAAGCAACAACACTCTAGGCTTCATTAGCCTTAACCGCGCAAGCGATTCCAGCGTAAAATTATAGGGTAGAGAACAATCCGAATACAGAGTGATCCGAAGCGAAATGAATGGAAGAGGCAAAAAAAATACCTCAGGTCCCCGGTGGGCCGAACGCAACTAGTAATATTCCTCGATCATTCATTTCAATGTCCGACTCGTTGGCTGAACGGTCAGCGTACTGACCTTCGGTTCAGAGGGTCCCGGGTTCGACTCCCGGCCGGGTCGGGGATTTTAACCTTAATTGGTTAATTCCAATGGCCCGGGGGCTGGGTGTTTGAGCTGTCCCCAACATCCCTGCAACTCACACACCACACATAACACTATCCTCCACCACAATAACACGCAGTTACCTACAAATGGCATATGCCGCCCACCCTCATCGGAGATTCTGCCTTACAAGGGCTGCACTCGGCTAGAAATAGCCACAAGAAAAAAGTTCATTTCAATAGGATTATTTATCGGATATTTTCAACTAGGTCATAGTTGCTTACTCCGGAATTTTGGGAAGTTCGCACCGACAGATAAGAGTATCATGCTCCGAGATACATGGTGACCGCGAGGAGCAGGTCAAAAAGGCATTTACAGTAAGATACAAAGGCCAGAAGTTGAGATAGAGCACCATATCTGAAGTACTTGTTTGATCAATGTTTTCGTACAGAAACTATACCTGGTAACACATTCTTCCTGATTATATTAGATGCGTTTTCAAAATTACTAACACCATTGTACCAGTATATGTGAGACTGAAATATCACACCAAGAATCGGTGGAGAGACCGAATTATTCATGAAATCAGCATTTAACTTCTCAGAGAACGAATCAGTGACATCAAACAGACTCTGGACCACCTCGACGGTAAATTATTTCACCTCCGCTTGGAACTGGCCATCACTTTTTATCCCAATCACTGGACCACGAGGGCCTCCTACTAAAATAGAAAATGAAACCGTCTGATCGGAAACAGTAGAGTGTATTAGTTAATCTCACAGATGAGACACTCAGTGAATCTATTACTTCGGTCTTAAAAATAAGAATCAACTACACGGTAGCTCCTAATACAATACCGGTGGAAGAAATCTATATAAATAAAGTTGTAGGGGGTCCGCTGTCTGTAATTTCTTTTGTTTTCACAATTTTTCAGATATTTACCCGTTTTAGGTCAACTCAAGGCCGAATCGGTGGTTTTTACTCTTCGTGCCTGTTTGTCTGTTTCTCTCTTTGCTTGTCTGTTTGTCTATTCCACCTTCACGTCGAAACTGCTGGATAGATCTCAACGAAACTTCATATTTAGAGTATACTCATCCCGGGGAAGGTCTCTATATGCATGCCATTTTAAAATCGTTGAATAGACGGGTGGCTTATGGGAAAACCAGAACGTCTTTCCTCCACTTTCTCTTATACTATTGATTTTCTGTAAACTCCGTGGACCGTGCGTGAAACGTCTCTTCATTATAAACAACTTTCGTTATGTTCATAAATTACCTTACTCTTCACATGACGGAGTAATTTACTATTTTCTGCGGGTATCATGCTCTGCATTGAGTGACCGACAGACCGGCAACCTACAGGTTACCTTGGCAACGTCTCTGACTGCTTGCCAGCAGGGAAGTAACGTATTGCCATTTTCCTCATCATGCTTTTAAATTACTGGTTTTTCCTTGGGTAGAAGGCAAGAGAGGCGACAATCGGACTATCTGCGGGAAATTGGCGGGATATCGTTTCAGGTTATAACCGTCCTCGAAGAGCTCAAGTAATAACACCATTAGTCATCTTCTTATGTGTTTACCTAAGAATCACTGCGCCTAAATTTCTCGTCTGTTACCGCTTTCTTATATCCATAACTCATACCAGCATAATTTATTGAGGGGCATTTGATTTTCCAATATATTCACTTGAAATTTACGTATTTGTCGTTATTCGGCTGTCGTGACCTACCTGTCCTGAGAGACGTTCTTGTAGGTTGGTCACCAGGCAGTTGGATGTTGAAGTATTACCTGTCCTGCCGAGCGGAAAGTAGGGAGGTAATTGTAGGTGTGACTCTGTCCTACAACTCACGAAATGAAAGAATTGATAATCTCCACTGTCTTTTATTTCGTAAGACGACTAAGTCTATTATTTACAAGTATTTACAAGTTGGATATGTCGTTCTGAAAATGAAGAGAGCTTGTTTCACGCGCCTACTCTACGACTACGCGTATATCTGTATTTTGCCCTGCGGCACGTATAACTTCCTGACACGAACAACTGCTCGAAAGAGCCTCGTTCTGAAAGTACGAATTGCTGGTTGGATCCCTTTCCACTATTCTAGGGGTTGGGTCTTATGGACGTTACTTAGCTGTTCACCTTGTCGTTGGCGCCCTCAACTAATTATTCTCAAATAATTATCCCAATACGCGCTCCCCTCTGTGCACTACTGTCTCTGTCTCACTTCGTACTTTTCCTTCTTCGTCTCTCTAAAGTGCAACTGTACTGGGGCTTGTTCCTGCCTTGTCCCTTTGTCGGACGTCGGCAAGCCGCTTAGCTCGCATACCAGCTCTGTTTGTCCACATCAAACAAACAAGTAAATATCCTTTCTTGTCAACAAGCTTTCGTAAGCGTATTTCACAAGCTGCTCTCCGCTACATGTAACTTCTTGAAAAGTTCCTTCTTCCTTCTAAATATTAATTCTGACTATAATTATTATACAATTACTCTGATACTACAAGGTGTCTCATATCGATTATTATTATTCTAATACTAGTTTGTTTCTCTGGACACCTTGAGTTCGAGTCTCGGCTGCGAATCCCGGCTGCCGTCCATCTGGCAGTCCGCCGGTTTGAGTCCCTGGGGAGGTCGGTACAGGCTGTCCTCAGTTATAATCCATTTTCTATTAATTTCAACTTTCTTAACTGTATTATTTTCTTCCTTAATTACTCCGTATGTACGCGAGTGTTATAATCTACTGGATATATTTCCACGAATATTCATATCTAGAATCCACCTGTCCTTGGGTAGGTTTTACGGAAAATATTGTTTCTAAATCTTTGAACTGATTGGGGGTTTATACGAAACCGAAACCCTGATTTCGCACTCCCACAAAATATACACAACCAAACTTAATGGAAAACTACCAGCCTTAATGTAAATTAATTTCTAAACCTTTTTTCTCATGTTCATCATTTCGATACGAGGATTAATAAGGGAGATATCATTAACGGACCGTTTTCCGATACAAGTCCCAACGGACTTAATTCAAAAGAGCAGGTGTGTGTAAAGCGTATTTCTTACAACTTGAAAATTACTGAATATATTCGAACCAAACTTTATATTTAGCATCCACCTGTCCAAAGGTAGGTTTCAAAAGTCAATAACATTTCATGTTTCCGGAATTAACTGGCTGTTTATAGGGAGCCGAAATGGTGATTTTACTCTTCCACAATATATACAGTACAAGATCAACTCGACTGGAAATCGACCAAACATGATGGAATTCAATCTACAAAACTTTATTTTCATGTGCTTTTTTTCGTCAGGGGGATTAATAATGGAGATATCATGAATGGTCTGTTTTGCAGGTTAAGTCCAGCGGACATAGCCCAAAAGGTGTTGTACGCGGAGCAGATTCCTTATCTATCTATATAAATAAAATCGTAACGACTGTGTGCCTCTACATTGACTACTGTGGCGAAATTTTTGCACTGCTGCTTGTCTAAGTGGTAATAATGATCATCTGCATTTTTTATGGTTTAGTTTCCTGAGAGTTCTAATTTTTGCCCTCTTCGCCCAAAATCCAGATTGCGGCATAATCTGCCAGACGAAAAATAAAATTGAAATTTTACAAAATTATACGTTTTTGCCTGTAACGGAGGGAAAACATCCAAGATCTTTAAATTTTTCACTTTTATACCCGAAGAATATCGAAATATGGAGGCAATTTTCATGATGATGCAGACCTTCCGGAGGTCCTATCACATAACGGATTGCACACTCTCCGTTCAATTTGGAATGATCTACAACCTTGGTCTTATGACTTTTTGTCGTATCTGTATCAATTTTACGTTTCATTTTTCTCTATTAATCGATGTTAAGTAAATTTGGACTTTTCACATGCATAATTCATACTTTCAGTCACTTATAGGAAATATAGAATCATCAAACTCTTCACAAAAATTAGCCCACCCAGTAGCCATATGTGAGCCAAATGCTATGTATGCAGCTGTCACTTAATTATCGAAAAGTAATGTAATGTGAGATAATCTTACACAAATTTTACCCTATTCCACGTTTCTAACTCAATCTGACCCATGAATAGATGAGATATCATAAGACCAGAAATTTAGGCCGCTAAATCCAGCGTCTTATGGTACAATCCTTTCTCGATATGATGTACCGTTTAGCAGCAGTTAATCTGTAAATGAAGGTCTGCAATATTGTAAACAAGCACATACTGTCATAAGTCGAACTATATATATTCAATGATGTCGATTTTGTAGCGATCGAGAAAGGGTGTGTCTGCTATTGTAATCAGTACTCCACACACCGACTTTGACTGGCAGTAGGAATGGGGTCCTTCTCCAATTCCTGTGTAGCTGACATTAATAAGGCAGGCCTACCATTGTAATAAATAAATCACTTCTCGATTTGACTTGCACAAGGCAAGGGAGCATGCAGGTTTGATTAAAACTCCCCTACCCAATTTTTTCCAGCTGTAGGCAGGGGTGCCCGCCATTACAAACAAATGTACTCATATAAAATATGACTGACATTAGGCATAGTGGCCTGCTATTTTGATGGAAACTCACCAACTTGGTGTGACTGGCAGTAAGCTGGCTGGCAGTAGGAAAAGCGACCTGACATTATAATGATAACTGCACAACTCAATTTCGACTGATAGTAGGGTAGTTGCCTGCCTTATAATAAAAACTCCTCAACTGTTATCTGTCTGGAAGTAGGAAAGGGGGACTGCCATTGTAATGAAAACTCCCCAAATCGATTTGTGACAGCGCAGTAGGCAATGGGGCCTGCAATTATAATTTAAACTTCACAATTCGATTGTGAATGGCAGTAGGCAAGTGAGCCTGGCGTTATATTACAAATCCGTAACAAACACTTTACATTGGAAACCACGTATGGGGACCTCCCCAAGCTGTTTCTCGGATAACACTAAGAGACATGCAATTGTGAAACAATGTTATTTACTGCATGTATAGTCTTTACTTACATATTTGAATACAGTGTAGAGTACCGTAGCGAAACACGGGTACATTTGCTAATAATTATTAAAGTGGAAATTGCTGTCCGACCTCTCCCTACCAAATCTGGAGAGGAAATCAGTCACGATATATCATATCTATTGAGATTCGTAGAGCCACCGCCATCCAATTTGTCCAAAGAAGCATGTCATGCCCTTCAAACACTACGTCAAGGTACGGAAATAATAATACTATTCGCAGATAAAGGCAACGCTACGGTTATAATGACACGCGCCGACTACACACTGAAAATAGAACAATTATTGACCGATTCTACATATAGGAAAATACGGAACCCTACCAACAGCAATAAGAACAAACTCCACATATTAGTAAAATATTTCAGTATTCCGAAGAAATAAAGAAGAAACTGCTTTCCTTGGACCAGATATATCCTAAACTACATGAGCCCCCAAAAATCCATAAAGAAGGCATGCCTCTGTGACTTATCGTGAACGATATTGTACCGGTAACGGCGGTACGGAACTAAGTCCCCGTAATGAAAATTTAAAACTTACGCGTTACGCTCCGGCCCAGCAGCGGAAGACTGACTGAACAGCAAGCAACAGCTGTGTGTGTGACGTAGAGCGGAGTGACGTCACAGCCTGCCTCACAGCAACACAGAGAGTCTAGACTAGTGTGGAATGTTCCATGAGTTTCTTCGGATAATAACTTTCCCCACAATAACAATTAGAAAAATTTAACCACATCATCGTGTAGTCCAATCCTTTATCTATGTTCCTGCAAGGTTTCATATAAATCCGACTTGAGACGACGAAGTTATGGAATAAGATGTGATGGCATGGATCGGATATAAATGTAGTACTGCTTCGCTTAGCAGACCAGTGTGTATGAGCATGCATTGCAGTGAAGTTCATGCAGTCAGCTCGCGAGGACCGCGATACAACGTGAAGCGATTGTCATACTTCGTCGAGTCCGTGGACTTTAACTCAATAGCGTCAAGTGTGAACTTATACTAATTTCTTTAAATCGTGAGTGATAAACTTCTCCTCAAAGAGGGAGTGATATAAATTGTGCTCCATCAAACTCTGAATATTATCAGGTGACTGTTTATTCTGCACGAGTATCTAAGACTTGCGATTATTTTTTCCAAGTACTCGTAATTTAAAGTTGTATGTTGTGGACAGGATTTGGAACAGTTTGCTCCTTACAAAGTGATTGAATATTTCGAGTTAGCGAGACTGTGCTTTAACTTAGAATTACTCAAATTACAAGCATTATCAAGTGATTGAGTGCAGAGTGACTACGTCACTAATTTACAATTTCGTGTGGAGATAATTCTCTAAACTGTGTGAATATTTATAGGTGATAAACTGTAGACCGTGTATTAGAACTATTTCAATTCAACGAACATTAGAACTAAGACCTGTGCATTTTAAATTCTACGAACAGTCGAACTAAGGACTGTTGATAAATGATTAATTTCGCTTTATTTTCATTTCATTTCATTAACATGCGTGAACAAGATTGACTTCACGAGTGAAACATTCTTACTTCATTTCAATCCAATTGATTACATTGAACGGTTTTCAAACTAAGAAATGTGTCGTGTGGCATAACTTCACATTATGCCAAGTGTCACAAACTTTAGGTGACTATTTATTAGTTGACTTTAATGAAATTCGACGACAAGTTTCGAGTGGATTTTCATTTTATGAGTGTTAAACTTATACACTTATTCCAGTTTAGTGATTCCAGTTTAGTGACATTCCTTTTCATTTCAAATGATTAATGACTTAACACAGGATAGATTTCAGTGACATTCTACCGTGTGATAAACCTTCAATCATACAATTCCTACGTGTTATGAACTTTGTTGAAACCATTACTCTACCTTTTTCTCATCTGTGCAGAAGCAGTTCTTGCATTAACACGCCCCAAGGCTTAACGGTGTTCGTTCACGTTCATCATTTACGTGGTCTATCCCAACTCCCTCTACTTCAACACCGTATGGATCTTCTAGACATCGCATGGATCTTCTAGAACCTCCATCGAGGGAGGAATGGTGGTCCAATGGTGCGGAAAGGAGGAAAGCAGCCGGAATTCTAGGACATCGCCAACCCTAGGACGAGGAAGGAACACTTCATACTATTTCTTCTGTACAGAGGTGATATGATTTTGAACTTATTAATAAATACAGAAAAAACTTAAGATTTTTTAAAAAGAAAACCCTCTCCCTCTGTATGCACTTCAACAGATTGGTACACGCCCTGCGTTTCTCGTGCTCACCAAAGTACCACATTTACTGTTACAATATAGGATCTCCCACGCACGATATCGCCCGTTATCTAGCCGGACTACTTCAGCCACATACAGAACACACTGAAACCTACGTGAAGGACTCCCGACATTTCACCAAGCTTCTCAAGGACCGAACAATAAGTACGGACTTATTAGTACGTTTTGACGTCACGTCACTTTTCACCAATATGCCGCTTACAGAAGTATTTCCTGTATTAGACTGCCAGGAGACCTGTCGACAATAGCTAAAGAACGCCTTAACGCTACTTATTCCTACTTTAACGGGGAGTACTACGAACAGACAGAAGGGGCCGCGATGAGATCACCGCTCTCTCCAATAATAGCAAACATGTACACTGTACAGTATATGGAACATTTCAAACTGAAAGCCTTAGCCACATCTACCAGGAAACCGAAATATTTTCTCCGTTATGTTGATGACACGTTCGTTACCTGACCTCACGGGAGCGATAACCTACAGATATTTCTTGACCATCTCAACTCTATTCACGTAAATCTTAATTTCAGCATGTAAATCTAGGTAAACGGAAAACTACCGTTCCTGGATGTCCTAGTAAAATGCAACGTCATTGGGACTCTGAGTCACGCAGTATACAGGAAATCCATACACATACAGACCGGTACGTACACGCCTCTTGTAATCACCACCCATCACAAAATCAGGCTGTTCCAACATCACTGGTTAACAGGGCCATAGCGATATCGGACGCTGAACACCTCGAAGAAGAGAACCATGAGGAGAAATGACTACTCGATCAATAACATCCGACGAGTTTTTATAAAATACGAAGAAAACAAAGTAAAAGCCACCGTAGAAGAAAACAGTGCGTAAGAATAACAGACCCGCCTGAAAACAGCGATACATCCGTACATTAGAAACACTACAGACAGAATAGGCAAGATAGTGGATAAATATCCCATAAAACCATCTGTAAACCACACCGGAAGCTAGCCCGTTATCTATCACCAGTAAAAGGTACAATAGAACTACATGCTTCAGGAATAAAACATATTGAATATAGCTACGTCGGTGAAATAAATCGTCTGATCTCTACCCACCTAAAAGAACACATCCATCACACCAAAACCCAAAACGCGGATATTTCAGCCGTAGCCAAGCATTCCTACGAAACAAGACACAGAATATAATTTGACAAAAACCAAGATCCTAGCAGCTATGCCTTAGAAACTCGAGAGGAAAATCCGAGACGCTATCAAAATCAAGAAACACCCGAACAGTATAAATTTATAAGAAGGATATAAAATCGACAATTCTTGGATGCCTATCATACATAGAGTAAGAGGTACAGACCTCAACACAAACACGCAGGACGAAACTGTAATTAAATAACAGCGCGGGCATGTCCCACTAACTGGCTGTGACAATTTTCAGAATTCTCACGAGACAGCCAGGGGTCTTACGTCAGCCAGAGAGGGTAGGATATATAAGGCCAAGCTCAGGAACTACTGTCGTAGTTTGATTACTGCCTGGGAGACTGATTAACTCGGATCGAGTAGGGGTATTTCATTCACCTTGGAAAAGAATATTGGTACTGCAATGTGTTCGAAATCTCTGCATACTGTACGTAATGTACAGAAAACAACAACACGGTTCAACACAGAAAAATAACTAAATAATTCTACACACCGAATAAGCTTCTTTTCTATGACTTTTGTTTATACAGATCTGGAGTCACTGATAAGGCTTTCTGAGGATAATATTATACAGTAATGGGTAATAAATAAGCGACAGGATTGTGAGCGACTGAAGAAAGACCTCGACAAATGTTATGAGATGGAGAACGGAAAATGGTATGATGTAAAAGGGATGAAACGTCAGGTTATCAGTTTCACAAAGAGGAACAGACCTCTCAGTTTTAATAACTGTGTTTATGGGGTGATGGTACCTCATGAGGATCACCGTAAGCTCCTGGGTGTTAACAAAAGGTAATAATATCTTCATTGGGATAATCACAAAAAGTTACAAGTCTCTTCATATGGTTATAGAGATATTTAGGAGATGTAGAAAGGATGGAAATCAAAGGGTATACAAGGCACTGGTAAGACCACAACAACATTATTCTTCCAGTGTAAGGGACCTTTGCCAGAATTTCTTGATTCGAGAACTATGCAAAATCCAAAGGAAAGTAGCAAGGTTCGTTATGGGTGACTTCCTGCAAAACAGTAGTGTAAAAGTCATTGCAAAACTTTGGGCTGCGAAGACTTGGGAACAAGGAGACGACCTCCTGAATTAAGAAGTACGTTCCGAGTTGTCAGTGGGGAGATACCATTGAATGGCATTAGCAAACGAATATGTCTGAGTGGTGCATTTTTAAAAGTAGGCATTTCTTACACAAACAATTATTTTGCACCATTTCTTATTGTTTGTACTTAAACGCTTTTAGATCGCTATATGGCAATAAAATTGGAGTTCAAGAAGGCAAATCATTATTGAAAAACGTTCATTTTAGGATGAGGATTTAAGGATTGAAATTCATTACCAAGGGAGAATATCCAGAAATTAATTCCCTATTTTCTTTGAATTATTTTTAAAATGACTGGGCAAACAGTTGCTAGGTACCCAGCCACTGTCCTAAATAACGAACAGTGGTGATTGATTGATTGATTGATTGATTGATTGATTGATTGATTGATTGATTGATTGATTGATTGATTGATTGATTGATTGATTGATTGATTGATTGATTGATTGATTGATTGATTGATTGATTGATTGATTGATTGATTGATTGATTGATTGATTGATTGATTGATTGATTGATTGATTGATTGATTGATTGATTGATTGATTGATTGATTGTATAAACTTTCTACTTTTACTAGTTATTTTACGACACAGGTAGACCTTTCGGCAACTATAGGATAGGAGAAGGTTCGGCACCATTGTCTTCCGAAAGCAATCTCACAGCTGCGTGCTGCTAACCGCACGGGCAACTCCCTCAGCGATTTAAACTCAATATGTTGCAGGATGGGAGTATTTTTCTTATTTCCTGTGGAGAAGTGTTTGAGACTGTCACGAAGTTAGGCTGTTTACAACGGTTTTAAAATAACATGCAAACAGCAAACTATGTGAAATGTGCGGCGTTCTCACAAGTGAAACCTCCCGGGCTGCGTGTACGATGATAGGACATTCTATTCTACTTCCAGGTTCTTATAAACAGTATCGCAAATTAAAATGCTAGACATTCAGATAAAATGAATATAATGTAGAGGAAAATGTATTATTCTTTTTTTTTTACTGAAGGTGCACAATAATGCCACACATTGTGGATCACAACTTCATGAAGTAATAAATCACCTGAGAAATATTGAAGTATGTCGTCTTTAAAGTAGACTGCAAATCACTCTTCCCCCCTCCCCCTCCTCTTCACAAATCCCTGAGGCATGTGGGTGAAACTCTAAGCCCCTCACAAGCACACGCCAACATCTACAGGATAGAAGTACACGTACTGAAGAAGGATGGGGAAGAAAATAGTTAAACATGTAACGAAAGACGGCTGTGCGCTCTTCAGAATAAAACCCCGCTAAAGCAAATTTGACGAAAGGAATCTGAAGAGAAATGTGAAGATCCGCTCTTTTGAATTCATGTTAGAATGTTTTGGCTGATAGGTAATTTGGTACCCTAATTTACGCAATAATTTGCTCTATTTTGTGTGCTCACAAACTAGAAGCAAAATCTCACTTTGACATGCATTACACGTTAGCATTGGGAAAGCATTCCTTCTGATTATATTAGACATGTTGGCGAAATTAATAACTGGTTCGATTGAAGTCAATTCACGTTTAGGAAACGCTACTCCACTGATGCTCAACTTCTAGGATTCAAGCAAGATATAGCAGATATCTCTGATTCTGGAGATAAATGGACTGTATCGCGATTAACGTGTCTAAGGCATTTGAAAGGATAGATCATGGGAGACCGCTGGCAAAAATGAGAGCAGTTGTACTAGACAAAAGAGTGACTAAATAGATTGCTATATTTCTAGAGAATTATAGTAGGTGAAGCTTTATCTTACCCTGTAATAAGAGGGGAATTCCTCAAGGCAGTATTATTAGACCTTTATGTGTTTTTATATATAAGTGATATGAGTAAAGAAGTGGAGTCAGAGACAAGGCATTTTTGCGGATGATGTTATTCTGTATAGAGTAATAAATGCGTTACAAGATAGTGAGCAACTGCAAAATGACTTTAATAATGTTGGAGATCGGCGGCAGGCAATGGTTTGATGATAAACGGGGTTGAAACTCAGTACAGATCTCTGCACATGGTTATGATGGTGTTCAGGTGTTGTAGTAAGGTTGTAGAGGATAGGGCATACAAGTCTCTGGTAAGAGCCCAAATGGAGTATGGTTCCAGTGTATTGAACCCTCAACAGGATTACTTGATTCAAGAACTGGACAAAATTCAAAGAAAAGTAGCTCGATTTTTTTGGTTGATTTCCGACAAAAGAGTAGCGTTACAAGAATATTGCAAAGTTTGGGCTGGGAAGACTTGGGAGAAAGAAGACAAGCTGCTCAACTAAGTGGTATGTTCGGAGCTACCTTACATCACTGGATGCACAGTTGCTATGGTTACATTTCCGTCACACATATTGTTGTGTCACGTTTAGAAACTTTTTGAATGACCCACAACCTTAAGGCGTATTCATGACAAAATAGTTGGATGGCATTGCGATGTGATTTTGGCGAAACAATATTACGTACACCTGTGCGGAAAGAAGAAAATGCTTGTGTTATAGACGAACTAAGCATCAAGAAACGTCTACCTCCCCATGTAAGTGAGTGTACCTTCTGTTCGTTGGCCATATTTTCAAAAGAGGAGGACAGAATTTGGAAAACAACATTTTGCAATGCTACGCTGAAGGCAGAACCCCACGACTAATAACAGTAAGTAAATGGTTAGATCAAATGATGACTGGCCAGCCTCTCAGATTATATTAATAAATTATGAAGATCACTCTGGATAGAGACCTCTCGTCGGTATTGTTACACAGAAACGATAAAGTTTATGAGGTCCGACGATCTGTAGTGAGCAGAACGACTAATGATGATGATGAATTTGCATTATTATTATTATTATTATTATTATTATTATTATTATTATTATTATTATTATTATTATTATTATTATTATTATTGGTTGGTTGGTTGGTTGGTTGGTTGGTTGGTTGGTTGGTTGGTTGGTTGGTTGGTTGGTTGGTTGGTTGGTTGGTTGGTTGGTTGGTTGGTTGGTTGGTTGGTTGGTTGGTTGGTTGGTTGGTTGGTTGGTTGGTTGGTTGGTTGGTTGGTTGGTTGGTTGGTTGGTTGGTTGGTTGGTTGGTTGGTTGGTTGGTTGGTTGGTTGGTTGGTTGGTTGGTTGGTTGGTTGGTTGGTTGGTTGGTTGGTTGGTTGGTTGGTTGGTTGGTTGGTTGGTTGGTTGGTTGGTTGGTTGGTTGGTTGGTTGGTTGGTTGGTTGGTTGGTTGGTTGGTTGGTTGGTTGGTTGGTTGGTTGGTTGGTTGGTTGGTTGGTTGGTTGGTTGGTTGGTTGGTTGGTTGGTTGGTTGGTTGGTTGGTTGGTTGGTTGGTTGGTTGGTTGGTTGGTTGGTTGGTTGGTTGGTTGGTTGGTTGGTTGGTTGGTTGGTTGGTTGGTTGGTTGGTTGGTTGGTTGGTTGGTTGGTTGGTTGGTTGGTTGGTTGGTTGGTTGGTTGGTTGGTTGGTTGGTTGGTTGGTTGGTTGGTTGGTTGGTTGGTTGGTTGGTTGGTTGGTTGGTTGGTTGGTTGGTTGGTTGGTTGGTTGGTTGGTTGGTTGGTTGGTTGGTTGGTTGGTTGGTTGGTTGGTTGGTTGGTTGGTTGGTTGGTTGGTTGGTTGGTTGGTTGGTTGGTTGGTTGGTTGGTTGGTTGGTTGGTTGGTTGGTTGGTTGGTTGGTTGGTTGGTTGGTTGGTTGGTTGGTTGGTTGGTTGGTTGGTTGGTTGGTTGGTTGGTTGGTTGGTTGGTTGGTTGGTTGGTTGGTTGGTTGGTTGGTTGGTTGGTTGGTTGGTTGGTTGGTTGGTTGGTTGGTTGGTTGGTTGGTTGGTTGGTTGGTTGGTTGGTTGGTTGGTTGGTTGGTTGGTTGGTTGGTTGGTTGGTTGGTTGGTTGGTTGGTTGGTTGGTTGGTTGGTTGGTTGGTTGGTTGGTTGGTTGGTTGGTTGGTATTGGCTAACTAGGAACCACGGGGCTGGTCTTAACTCTTAATTAAGGTCTTCGACTTTTTCTTGGGCCAGTACGGTTTCATTTTCTGGCTGTGTGCCTGCTCCTTCCATGCGTCCAATTAGGTCTGGCGGTCCCTGTACTCTTTTTGCTTATGAGGGACAGTGGGAAGACTCCCTGTAGGATGGCCTGTCAGTTCTGAGATAGGTTCTCTATGGTCTCTAACGGGATCTGTAGCTCCTCTAGGTCTGATTTTACTGAGGTGATCCACTTGGCCTTGGGAGCCTTCCCGCTACTTGTCACTGTGAAGATTCTGTTGGTGAGGCTGCAGGGTTTCAGATGGGTCATGTGCCCGTAGGTCAGTCGCTTTTTCCTCATACATGTGACTACGTCTTCCTGATGTACGTAGAGATCGTTGTTGTGCCTGATTCTCCAAGTGCCATACTCCTCTCTTATTGGTCCTAGTATCTTCCTCAAGATCTTCCTCTCTTTAAGTTCTACTTTCATCAAGAGGCACTCAGAGGCGTAGAGTACAGAGGGACTCACTACTGAGTTGTAGTGCTTCACCTTTAGGTTCTTGCAGAGGTACTTGGCGGCGTAGATGCTTCTACAGGAATGGTAAGCCCTCTGTAACTTGGTGCACCTGATCTAAATGGCCGATGATTCGCTCTCGCTTGCTGAGATCCATACTCTTAAGTACTTGACGGCAGCAACTTTATTTGTGGTTGTGTTCCCTAGTGGGGTTGTAGAAGGAGCTTTTTTATGTTCGTGATAAACTCCGTCTTCTGCAGGTTAAACCTCAAGTCTGTTTTTGCTCTATTATTATTATTATTATTATTATTATTATTATTATTATTATTATTATTATTATTATTACTATTTCGTAAAATATTGAACTGTCAAGATCAGCCTTCATTGCGAACTTTCACCTCAAGCTCTGAGAGGGAGGTACTGGTGCACAAGATCCAAGTAGATACTCAGCTGATGTATTGAAGTTTTGCTTTTAGTGCGCTGTTAATTTAAACTTCTTTCATTAAATTCAGTAGCGAAACCGACTAAATGGAAACAGTTGTAGACACAGCACATGTTATCACCAACTTCGCGCAGTGTGGGTGTTGCAAAATAGCCTGCTATTCACATCTGGTTCCAGAGATTGGAGAGAGTGAAATGTGGTTTGGCGGAAAATATGACATACTATTTTGTGCTGTCACTTGGAACTGTGAATAAATGAGTCGACCGAAAACAATGGCACATTAGGAACAAATGAATCTAGTGGTAATTTTAGTAGACGGATATTTTATGTGGATAGATAGTTTATATTAAAAAGAAAAATGCAGATAAAGAGGAAGCGTAAAAGTCTTCAAACTACAGGAAATATAAGTGAAGTGAGAAGAGGACTTCATATATGAAGAACTCAGGAAGAAACATGCTAACATTTTCATTGTCTTATTTAGAGCAGTTTTAGAGATTAAATAGCTATCAGATTAACCGTTATAATTGTAAAAATTTTGTAATATGGGTAAATTGTTATGTAAGTTTTGATGACTGTCCTATGGCTTGGGGTCTGTTGAAATTTTCCCTCACAGAATTAGCAATACAAAATGTGTGGCGGGTTGTTACCTACAGTGGTAATATTGAAAGTAGCATTCTGAGGGTCTGGCCGGGCAGAAGTGAAAGGGAATAGTGTTGCTATAGAAACAAGTTGATAAATTTAAGCAATCTTTTAAAATTAAATTTTCCCAATGTTGTCTCATAACATTGTTTTGACCCTGGTGAATAAAATGGTGTATAATTTATTACGATACGCTACCCGTGAACATTTAAGAAAATATTTTAGAATTTTAACGCACAAGTCAGAAATTTTACAACTTCGGGCATGTTTCTCTTTTAAGTTACCTCATTCTGAAACCGTTCAATCCATAGGGCTATGGTTTTCACTAATATGTTGTATAGTTATGTGTGATAAGTTGCCGGTACAGTAATAACAAACACTCCGATAATGCTGACTATGAAAGAGATTGATTTTTTTTTTTTTTTTGCTATTTGCTTTTACGTCGCACCGACACAGAGAGTTCTTTTGGCGACGATGGGACACGAAAAGCCTAGGAATAGGAAAGTATCGGCCATGGCCTTAATTAAGGTACAGCCCCAGCATTTGCCTGGTGTGAAAATGGGAAACCACGGAAAACCATCTTCAGGGCTGCCGACAGTGGGGTTTGAAACCACTATCTCCCGATTACTGGATACTGGCCGCACTTAAGCGACTGCAGCTATCGAGCTCGGTAGAGATTGACTTTAGGTTCTGACATGTGTAAATGTTTGAGTGAACATTGTTTCTTACTTTTAACTACGTTTCTGAAAATTTACCTTTTTCACATGTCTGACTAGTTATCCCGTGAAGTATACAAGGTAAGGAGAATATTTGACTAAGAGAGTTATTGTATGCCTTAATGCAGCTATCGAACTAGGAAAAAGCATTTCGTTTGATTGGTTTCTAATTTAGAGCAATTGTAATGACTTGTTTTCTAAAATATGGAACATTCAAAGATAAACAGCTGTTCACTCAATCCACTTCATTCCAGTTGAGTTCCTAGAGGAAGGTTGTAATTATCAGTGGTAAAAATTTCAAAACTGTAACCTTAATAGTTCCTGCAATACTGTGATATCTCTTCCGTCGAATTAGCATTGTCAAGATAGGGCTTTACCATTCCCCTTAACCATAATAGTTATTTGTACTTGCTCCTGTACTGACTTGCCTAAACATATAAGAAGCTATTTACCGAGCTCGATAGCTGCAGTCGCTTAAGTGCGGCCAGTATCCAGTAATCGGAACATAGTGGATTCGAGTCCCACTGTCGGCAGCCCTGAAGATGGTTTTCCGTGGTTTGCCATTTTCACACCAGGCAAATTCCGGAGCTGTGCCTTAATTAAGGCCACGGCCGCTTCCTTCCATTTGCTAGGCCTTTCCTATCCTATCGTCGCCAAAGACCTATATGTGTCGGTGGGACATAAAACAAATAGCAAAAAGAAAACCTATTAAAATAGTAGGCCTATATGCTTGAATCTACCTTGTCAAAACACTTTTATCATTGGGAACGTGTGTCAACCTACTACGGTCGCCATGGAGACGTGCCTGCTGTCCGCCTGGAGTTGCTTGGAGTTGCGAGGCCCTTCACTTGTCAGGTACCAAATTGGGTTAAAATAAAAGGTAATGTAAATTTAAATTTTATAGCAGTTGCATAGTATTTTTGAAGTAATTCCACATACGCTATATTAGTTGACTAGCTGATGTACCCGTGCTTCGCTACGGAATTATACATTGTATACATAATTGTAGGTAAGGTAGAGTACTAGCTGTGAGCAAGACTGTATTAAATTGCATAGCTCTTAACGTTACCCGGGAAACGCGACGGAGAAATCAACAAACGTCTTTTCTCATATGAAGACTGCGTTAGGGAATTGTCATTCTAAGTGTAGGCCCGCCTGACTACTATCAGTCACAATTAGGTTGGAGAATAGCATGATAATGGCAGACACTCACTCTCCACCTGCCTTTTAACATCCTCAGAAAGACTGTCTTAGTGGTTTTTCCCAACTGAAATGAACATAGGTCATTACAATGACGTCTGTAGGAATGGCGCGAGTGAAGGCAATGATTTCACATGAAATACTGCATCAAATGATAAACCACACATTTTCTCACTTTTAACGAACAGTACTACGCTGCCGATCTAACAGTCCAAAATTTCAGAGCTGGAATGACCAGGCCGCAGACAGCCGTGATCCGTAAACATTCTTAGTTTTTTTCGGAGGGGAGGGGATCCAATAGTGAAGATTACCATGGTAAAAACTATGCATTTTACTAATCTGTTTCCTAGGAGTACTCGATGAGTCCGAAATTCTCAATTCACTACAATGGCTGCGGAAAATCTACCTGACTTGGAGGCAATTTTTTCCTCCAAGCCAGAGGATAAACCCCCTCTTCATTGCTAATTTTGAATAAAATGAATGTACAATTTAATAAAAGTGAAGAGGAAGAAGCTCTTTTTTAAGAAACGGCTCTTTTCAGGGTTGAATTTTGAGTTTTTTAGTGAATTGTGATGCTATAATTTGGAATATGCCTAAATTGTAATTCTAGACCAGGTCATACCACTACTACAACAACTACTTCTACTACTACTAAGTAAGCTCTGCCTTAACAGTGCACACTGCTCATTCAATACAGCGTGTCAGAGTAGGGATCGAATAGCTGGAATACTATGATGAACCAGTGAGTTGCGCAACATTAGTACGTTATCAGAAAATATATGAACCAAAGGAATGACATGCTAGAGAATAGAGTTTTCTAACTCCCCACCTATTTCCCGCCAATATTCAGGCAGGCTGTTATTCTCGG